>NW_022758350.1:33592-36870 GCF_011630105.1 Anneissia japonica
GGCTTCCTGTTTATCAATTCTCTCACTTTGGAATTGTTTAGCATCTCCTAATTGTTGTTCCATTCTTCGTTGACTATCAATAACTGATTTAAATGAATTCCATACAAAATCCTCAAAATTATTGCCAGTCCCCCTACTAGGCCCACATTCTAATGTATCCGCGGTACCCGTCGCTTTCGCGTCGGTAGAAAGCGTGGCCATGGAAGTCCTGTACTTCCTTATATCTACATTACCTGAGCCACGTTTCCTTCATCCTCGTCCTTATGTTTTTTCTCTTTTGGTTGTTTTTTTCTGAAACATATTTACTGCTTATACAAACTCTTACTATAATCTTCCTGATTTGTGTATATAGTACACAGTAACGCAATAATCTAACCAAATTGAAGAGCAGGCCGATTACACGTCTGCTGTTCACGGCTGCATGACTCGCCGTATGACCAGAAAAAGAATTATAGGGGAGGCCTATGTATTTTTGACAAAATAATGAACTTTAAAATCTAGTGAATTATATTAGCCTTTGAAACCCTTGAAATGTCGCGTATCTAAGTATCTAATATCATCTCTTAATTTTATTTTTGACCGAATTTAGCGAATTTATTTTAAAAAGACTATCATATAACAGGGGCGGATTTAGGGGGGGGGCCGGCCCGGCCCCGGCCCCCCCTTTTGGAAGGTAAAAAAAGAAAAAAAAAGAAAAAAAAAGAGAGAAAAAGGAAAAAATGATGGCCAAGAATGCCTCAAATGTTATGTTCGGGCGTTCGGGCGTCTAGAACACAAAAATTTCACGGGGGCATGCCCCCGGACCCCCTACGACAGTGTTGTCTCAATCGGCCCAACTTTCGGCCCCCCTTCCGGCCCCCCCTTTTGGACATTTCTGGATCCGCCCCTGATATAGCTCATTTCAGATATTTGGTTCGTGAATAAAAATAGATCTGTGACTGGATGTCAGTCTTTTTTCATTTTGCTGGAATTTCTTAGGGTTTTTGCAAGTTTACTTTTTGTATTCCCATCATAGATTTCGCATAAGGGAGGTAGTAATAGCCTGAGATGATATTCAAATATAAAACATACTGCCAGTACCTTTGTTATATCAAAAATTGTAAGGCCTAAATTGTATAAATAAAGGACGTGATCTAGTATCTCGGGGTGAATTTGTAATCAGTCTAACTGCTAATGTTTGTATCTTATGTAGCTTCTCATTATGTGTAGTCATTTCCCCATAACGTTTCCATATTGGAGGTGTGCCAAGATAAAGGCGTTATGTATACTTAGTAGTGTATGTACAGGAATTATGTTTTTTACTTTGCAGATGATACCAATTGCCTTAGATATTTTGTTGCAAAAAATGTTGAATGTTCATTTATAACAATACCTAAGAATGTTGCGCTATTCATTCTTTTTATATTGGTACCATTTATTTCGATAGAAATAGTTTGTGACTGCTTTAAAATAGTTTGCGGTTGGAAAATAACAAAGTTTATTTGCTTTAAAGCATTCATTGAATTTTGAAGGTTCAAAGTCCAATGTATGGGTTAATTAAACTGTCAATATTTTTAGTTGAATAATTAACAGTGGTATCATCCGCGTAAGAGATTACCTAAGTTAACTACATTGCTAACATTGCATATATCGTTGCATACAGTAGAAATGGCAAAGGGCCTAAAATCGACCACTGGGGTACCCCACATATAATTTCAAATACATAGTGATGATTTTGTATCATTTATATTGATAAATTGTTTTCTGCCTTCTAGGTAATTCATGAACCGTTTCAAGCGATTGTGTCCCTTATACCGTAATGATGATCTTTTGTATCAAAATATCATGATTCATTACATCAAAAGCTTTTGACAGGTCCATGAAAACACTGGCAAGAAATGTATTTGATTTAAAAGATGTTAGGAATGGTAATGTCTGTAATGTAAGTAATAAATTAGGTTTAATATTTTCTAGTACTAACATTATTGGCAGCTCCCGAAACTGGTCTATCCTATTGTTTAAGGAAGCGTTTGCTATACGTAGACTACACTCTTTGCTTAAAATGGGCTCAGAGCTTCAAAAGAGCTTTCTTTGTTTTTGTAAGTAGCTTTGATCAGTAGAGTAAGAATGCTTTGATCTTTTGTTTAAATCACTGCTGTCACCTACAAGAGGTAATGTTTTGATTGGTTAAACACTTTTGGTACTAGTGCATATAAGCTTGCTAATATGGATAATTTTTTCATTCCTGATGATAACATAATTAATGTCGAAATATTGAATCCCAACACGATAGCGTGTATTTCAATACTTGGAGTATGTATTATACTTTCTTATGTTAGGATAGCTTTAACGAGTTCCAGATGGCATTCGAGGTGGAGTGTTTTGCATGGAATCCGTATTGGTGGGGCTTTAATATCTTATATTTAGTTAGTCATAAAGTCTATCGTGCATTGCCTTTTCGAAAATTTTAGAAAAAAAAAACAGGTAACACAGATATCTGTAATTTTATCATGTGTTCTTTTTTTTTTTTTGTAAACGGGGATAACCTTAGCAACTTTTAGTTTATCAGGAACAATGCCAGTTTCAGAAGTTATAATGTGGACTAGGGGCTTACGATGATATCTGAAATCCTTTATTATTTTTGGTGATACATTATCATATCCGGAATACTTTTTGTTGTGTAGATTATATGAGATATTTTTAGTTCCAATGCATGTAATGCAATAAGAACTATTGTAATCACTTTCACTGTTTTTCCTTTGTGTTTTATTGTGTGTAGTATGTGTGTGCGTATGTGTGTAGACATTTATGCAAATGCGCATGCGTCAAAGAAAAGTTTTCCGACATTTTGTTTTACTTCGCGATGCGAAGTTCGATGTGAAGTTTCTGCAGTGTTCAGTCAGGGCTCACGCTAACCGATCGGCAAGTCAGCATAGATGAAACTGTTTTGGTTTTACGGCAAAAAAATCAACTGCTGTGGCATAGGTATTTTGAAGAAGGCCTAAAATAAAACAAAAAAATACTTGCTGAAATACATCGTTTTTTCATTTAGATCTCCATTTTTCACTAACTCCATGCGACGTTTTTTTCTGTTGTATGAGTAGTCCATAGAGCTATTAAACAACTACAGTGTTGACAAGATGGCGCAGCGATGCAGAATTATGTATGTGTACCATCCAAGATGACCGTCGTAGTAAAGCGCCACCTTCAGGCTTAGTATACATATTATTACATATTAATAAGCCCTCTGACTGACTATTATTTCATTAATGATAATGAGTAATGGTAATAACAAATTA
>NW_022758350.1:39228-42176 GCF_011630105.1 Anneissia japonica
TATATATATACACACATATATATATATATATGTATATGTGTGTGTGTGTGTGTGTACAATAGGTCTATATAAATTGATATTGATGATAGTAATAATCATATATGATAGTAATAGGCCTAATTATGATAATGATCATAGTCATTCAGTTAAATTCAAACAGGTTTCTTTATTCATTTTATGATAATTATCCTACTAATGATACAAACATAAAAGTAAATGTATATATAGAGTGTCAACACAAACATCGAAACTACGATCAACAATGAGAAAAATCATTGCATACATTACATGACGATAAAGATAATGATGATAGTGATGATGATGATGATGATGATGATAATGATGATGGTGATGATGATGACAATTATAATGATGATGTTAATAATATTATGTTACTTGCTATTTAATCAAGTGAATCAAGCGAAGTAATTTTTTTTTTCATTTGTAAATGTGCTAACACTGTGGCTTCTCTGGTTCCCGTAGGTGCTTAAAGAGAACTTTGAGGGTGAAACTCCACTATCAGCCATCGCAAAGGTGAATCTATATGACTTTGTTGATCATTACTAAGACGATATAATTTAAAGCTCTGTTTGCACAATAAACTTTTCCTTGACAGCTTTTTGTAATTTTGCCTATGTAATGGTATGATGTCATAGCACACCCATTGAGCAAATCAACGGTAGTATTTGTTACATAAAAATTATATCATGAATTGCGCTTTATAATACATTGTTTAGTGCTGCTCAGGCCTACTGAACTTTTATAGCATATTATGCTCCCGTAAAGTTCCCAGAAGAGAGACTGTATGGAGCTATAATCCATTATAATCCCTGATCAGCACAGTGAGTCGAGGAAGTAATGGTCTATTACATAAATCTTAAATGAATGTAGTACAATGTTATTTTGTTGAGTCATGTACAATTTGCGTTTAAATGTATCATAAAGTTTCTAAGAAAATATCTTAGGCATCTATTTGTACAGACTTGAAATAATGAGGAACTAGAATACAATATATTTGGTTTAGGCTTATTATAAAGTGCCTTGTCAGGACAGGAACGAAGAACAGGGGTTATGTCAGTGGTGGTGGGAGCTCAGGCGTGAATGGCCATCTAGTACATGTGGTCCTAAGGGGGTGGGGTCCTATGTTCCGAATAGAGAGGGCTTCCCTAACTGTTGGGGTATGTCATGGAAGTTTTAGCCATTTTCATTTCTTCAGTATTAATATCACACTTGGTTCTAGATTTGGCTGCTGTCGGAGGGGTGGAGAGCTTGAGTGCACTCCAGGCGTGCAATGGCTGTGCGCTTTCATTCGGCAGTCCGCAGGGCTACCGACCCAAAGTGGTCCCGACGTACCGGTATACAACCCGACCCATAGGTCCTGAATACCGGTCGCCGAAACAGCATAACAGGGCTATATCTGATTCCGGTACCCAAATAAAGGTAGGAGAATAACCCATAACTTGCAGCGTCATTGTGCTGAATTGCGTATGGGCGTGGTCCGTGACTGCCTAGCTGCCGTAAATAGGCGCTTCATAGCAGATACATGTTCACATCATTCAACAACAAATGGACTATAAGCCTGATTTCAAACTATTTCACGAGGAGCTAAATGTTAACCTAAGTAAAATCGGCAAACCAACTATGTAGGCATAGGCCTAAACTCAGACAAAAAACTGAAATGCGAAATTACCAAGGCCAATCAGGGGCGGATTTAGAGGGGGCTTAACAGGCTTTAGCCCCCCCCCCCCTAAAATTTCATTGCCATTTCTTTTTAACTGCTTTTTGAAGGTCCAAACTAAAATATTGTTTAATGTTTTCTTCACACACATCATATTTATGGGCTAAACATTTTACAGTAGTTAAAAAAATAAAAATGAAATACGTTTTTTAACCGATCAGCGGACAAAAAACGTAGCTAAGAAACCAAAAACGCAATTGTTTAAACATTTTGTAACCATCTCAGAAACCCACTAGATCGATTTTATGGGTGCAACGACTATCAGAGGCTAAATTTATTGTGAAAACAATGTACTGAACGTTGTTGAAATTCGTAGCATGTATTACTATAAATATTGTTTAACATTTACGGAAATACATGTTGTTTAATGAATGAATAATTATTCAAATCCACTTGCTCTTGACAACAACAACTAGGCATCACTTATTAATTTTAATGGTGTCTACCATATATTTAATATTGGCCTAATAAGGATTAGGCCAATATTTTTACAAACTCAAAAGTGCACAATTTCTAATATAAACGATTTATTCTTTTTGTATATTATGACCCGTACGTATATACTAGTGTTTAATATTATCTACATACATAGGATTACTGTTTTTTTCTAATTTCACGGATATGATGTCTACCTATTTCGATTAAGTGATAAGCCTACACCTATTTCGATTAAGTTATAAGCCTACCAAAAGTTTACAAACTCCAGTGTTACGTTGACGCAGTCTCGCAATGACGCCATAATAATCAGTGGCAGATTCAAGTGGGGCCGAGCCGGCCCTAATTTTTTCAAAATTATTGTTTAAAAATGGAAAAAAAAAGACAACGGAAAATCAGAATTAGAATTTAGGTCTGAGAGTGCCATTTCCGGCAATCTAGAGGTGTCATAATCATAAATTTTCTTACCTTAGCCCCAACCATAGTGGGGCTGAGGTGGTAGTCCAGCTACACTCTCCATCTGTAAAAGTCCCTCTCTGGGCCCAGCTCTATTTCAAATTACTGGATCCGCCACTGGATATTTTGAAAATTTCGTATGGAAATAAATGTTAATTGCATTGCTTAAAATCAATTAATAGGCTATAGGCCTATGCGCCAGAGCTTCCGGGGCTTCGCCTCCTGGTCCCCAACCATTGCTTAGGCCTACGGCCCAAGGCTTTTCATCTCGCCCCCCCCCCCCACTTTCAGCCACGGATCGACGCCTTTGGGTCAGAGG
>NW_022758350.1:42361-70405 GCF_011630105.1 Anneissia japonica
TAGCTAAAGCGTTCAGCTACCCCTCTGAACTCCATCTTATCGGACGGAGACACCTCCTCCAGGCACCAGACACATATACCTATAGCCCCCCCCCCCAACCACCCCCCCCTAACCAAAACTTCTGGATCCGCCCCTGCCAATGATAACTTGATATTTATGAAGTTAGCTTCAGTTTGTTTGATGGCGTGTTATTTCCCCCCTGGAATACAAGTAAATTCTATTTTTGCTGAAATCATTGAAGCCGTGATATTGAGACCATCTGGCATTCCGACTGTAATTGCGGGGGACTTTATTTGTAGGATGGATAGTGGGAACCGAGGACGGTAGTTACAACAATATTGTAGAGAATACATTTGAACGCAACTTCCAAGTATCTGTCAAACCGTCACTTGAAGCAAAGCACCAACACCTGGATGTGGAGTTTGTGGACACGGTTGATAGTTTTAGGAAGCGGGTGAAAGCGATACCCAAAGTGGATAGATCAATTTTAACCGACTGAATACGGTATCTCCAGAAACGGTTCTTAACATCCTTGAAAGCGAAAACGACCCGACAAGGAACGCCACAGAAGCTGTTAACTATAATATATGCGAGGCTGTTAGAAGGTCCCACATTGTAAAACGTGCGAGATCTAAACCCTGTCCGTAATTCGTACCGTAATTACAGTCACGATCCTGCTCCACACTTAGCAAAGCAACACGCAGACTTCGTACGTAAATTCCAATGTTTAAAACGCCAAAAGAAAGTGGAATTCGATGAGAAAGTGATTAAGGATCAGGTCGCAAAGGCAGAAGCAAGTGTTGAAAACTTTTTGGGATTGTGGAAATCGCAAAACACAGGAGCTGCAGGTCTCCAGGTGCCTCCTGATATTTGGTTTGACCACTTTTCGAGAATACTTAAGTCTAACTCGCCTTCTGAATTTCCGGACTCTTCTCAAGAACTGTGAGGACATATTAGTTTTACCATTACAGTACATAATTAACTATGGTTTCTTTGATGGGTGCTACCCTGCCCCCTGGCTGTGTAGCTATCTACTCCAGATTTATAAAGGTAAAGGTTCTCTTACAGTCCCAGACTCTTATAGAGTTGTTGCTTTACTTTTATTTGCCCTCAAATGGTATACATATATTTTAAATAGAATGATTTTGTCTTGGGCCTAGGACAATGATCTATTCTTATACACATCGCTTCAACAGCGGCAGATCGACCGGCAGTGCAGTCGAGGTGCTCCATACCTTACTGTAATTCACGAGGCCCTCGTTACCCCAAGATCACCATTATGTAGCCTTTCTTGATTTTAGGAGGGCCTTTGACTGCATTGACCGGTCAATTCTTCTGCGAAAGCTATCTGACATGGGGATATCTAACAAAATGCTAAGAGCAGTTTGGTCTATTATCTCCATCAACTACATGGAGATCATGTCCAATGGTTCATTAAGTGAAAAGGTATACCACAGACTAAAGGCCTTACACAAGGTGACTACCTCTCGCCCCTCTTATACATCCTTTTACATCTGATTTGCCATCATGGATTGAGGCCGAGGTTTCTGCACAACTTTGTTGTACTAATGAGTGGCATGAGTTGCAATCTGCACTCAATAGGCTTTTTAATTACTGTAAAGAAAATGTATACCTTCTGCCACATACGGCGTCTCCTCGCTCACCAATAATCTAACTACGGAGGATTTCGACTTTCTAACGACAGTTCAATTTCGCTTGCTCAAATTTTGGCAGGGTATTAAGTTCGCCTCATCCTCCCATATTCTAGAAGCCTCCGGAAGGCTTGCCGCTGGGCCATTGCTAAAGGCACATTTCTGTGATGGAGCCCCTCTAGCTTCTATTACTTCAGTTCGATGTCGTCTTTCTTCAGTGGAGCTGACTGGGCCTCACAGGAAGGTATGGGGGAGATGGTTAGGCACAGCCTTCCACTCGCTTTGGTGTTGTAAGCGTAGATGCTTCCATCTCACTTGCGACTGCAGGTGCAGATTATACGGCTCTGGGGCGAACCTTCAGTGTGAACACCTATCACACTGTGAGTGGGTTGTGGGGGACTTTTGTTTCCTTCGACGCTTCTGCCCTCCTGAAGCTGGAGAGAGCGTTAATTGCTACCCGGCCTTTAGATTTAAAAAAAAAAAAAAAAAAAAATTGATGATTGTGCGCGGCTCGCAAAAGTGAACTGGGAAAAAAGCAGAGCGGATTGAATGAAATGTGCTTGTGGCTCGCAAAAGTAAATTAGAAAAACAATAAATAAAATTAAATAATCTGAAGAGAATGAACAATCAGTTTTGTGCCGTGGGCATCCTTCCTTTGTCATCAGGTAAAGTGTAAAGTGTTTGTTACCGTTTTAGCTCTTTTCTTCCCGCACTATTCTGTGTTGAAGGTATTCATTATTGAATAAAAAGTTAAACAACAATACGCCTATATTGATAGAAATCTACATTTTTATTAATGCATGCAAAGTATATTCTCTAGAAAGCATTGTTTATTGTCAATTTCATTATCAACAAATGATTTTTTGAGTGATATCTGAAACATAGGCCAGTTCATCGGATATTAAAATTGTCGAATCGGCAAACTTCCAACCAAAACAAACTGGAAAAGAAAACAGCATTTGATTTTCTGGAATTGTACACGTAGCTAGGCATACGATCAAGAAATGCTGCCTTTATTGTAGTCCTGAAACTGGCAAATATATTTTCACTTCCAATAAGTCTGGCAACTTTCAAAAAATATTTTTCAAAGTTCAAAATTATTAAAAATTACACGCGGTCCACAATTACAAAAGAAATACTCAATTCAAACCAGTGTTTGTTGAAATGAAATCCGTCAGTCAGTAAAAAGGTAAGTAGGTCTATGCCGAAATGTGGCTTGAATGCCTAACATTTCACGATACAGTGGATCATTATTGTTAGTGTTATGATACACTGGTCCAGTCCACCTTACATGCGACCTTATTTGGCCCTTTCTTGTGTTGCGAGCAAGAGCGGCGGAAGCATATTGGTTGCTCAGGCAGAAGGATCCAAACCAGCCAGTACTACCATAGTGTTCCGAATATGGCACCTCTAGACGCATGGAAATTGCATTTTCATAGTGACTTGTGTTTACAACAAAAGTTCAAATTTTAACTGTATTAAACTCCTAGGTTTTCAAAATTGGGGGAAAATATATGCTAACATTTTTCAAGTATCGCACTCAAAATACCATATTTTTTAACAAAAACAAAAAAGCTATATATAAACCATGCAGTGATTATATTAAGATAATAATACCATATAAGTCCACAGGGACTGCTCAGATCTACAGTATGTGACTTGGCATCGTGAAATTAAAAATATACATAGCATGGCTACCACGCAGGAAAGAAAATTAATTTGTACTGTACAAAAAAATAGACTCTGTTTATTGAGTTAGTTATAATAGGCTATAATTTATGAGCATTGGCTCTGCATAGCAAAGTAATTATTGTTCAGTATCGAATTTAAAATTTAAATAAACATTTGCAATTCAATAAATATCATGTTTAGTTGACGTCAATCTAAAACATTGTTACAACTCTTTTCTGATCCCACACATACGACTACGAATTACGAAATTTAACGATAACAGCCTCATAATAATTTAAGACTCTTTAATAAGTGACACCCCTGCCAATAATGGCCAGGGTGTCACATGCGAACCATTCCCATCTCTCCCCAACTACGTAAATCCTGCCTTAGTAATGTACATAGGTAGTAAATTTGGTGCTTTTCAGGTTGAATTCCCAAAGCTCCTGACTCATACCGGCAGCCATGGGGAATTTATGTTGTTAATTGCACTGCAGCGTAGCACAGCTGTGGTGAAGTTGATAGAACACCGAGAGACAATTTCCAGCTCTTTTCCCAACGCGGTAAATTGTGGTTTTGTGTGAAGCGCATATGAGCTACAGTTTTCATTATACTTAAAAATGTGTAACAACTGCTGCTGCTGCTGCTTTATAGGCTTATTAATATTGCAATAATAATTATTGCTTTGCTGATTATTTTACTATACTATTGTTATTTATTAAAATTACTATTGTTAATTATTATTATTAGTAGTAGTAATATGTTATTGTTAAACTATTATTATTTCTATTGTTACTATTGTTATTATTAATTTGTTATTATTTTATAGGCATATTGATATTATTGCAATAGTAATTATTGCTTTTGCTGTTTATTTTACTATACTATTGTTATTAGTAGTAGTATTTTTATTAAACTATTATTATTTCTATTGTTACTATTGTTATTATTTATTAATGCTATTATTATTGTGATTGTTAATAATAATAATTATAATAATATTTTTATTATTATTATTATTATTATTGTTATTATTATTATTATTATTATATATTTTAAGGTGCACATGGGTCATGTTGTACTAGTGACCAACGTTGAGATACTACAGAACGCGCATGCAAATACACGTTAGGCTAGCACTCGTTAAAGTCTGTATGTTCACGTAGTACTTAATGAGAATTTTTTTTTTTCGTGTTTCTTTAGGCTCTGAAGAAACCACATGAAACGAACCTTCCACTGGTTTATAGACATGCACACGTGATCGACGAAGAGCTACCGACTATGGTACGCATGTTCCTTAGTGACGCCAATTTTCCAGCATTTGTTGGACAAGTCGAAAAAGAATTGAACGCTATAATGCAGTGATATAATATGCAACATTTTTTTTATATTTGTATCAGATGCTTAATAAGCAGCTTACTAATAAACATTCTTGTCACAAAATAGTCAAAGTGCCTTGCACTACTTTACTCACAATACTGTATTATATTGTATGTTTTTAACTAGTATTTTATACAGTGATATATATATATACATATATATATATATGTATATATATATGTATATGTATATAGAAATAAAACAATAGCAGATGAACTTGGTTACTTCAAATCTTTAATATATATACTGTCTCTTATACACATCTAGATGTGTATAAGAGACAGTATTGTTAGTGTTATGATACACTGACCTTACACTGTTTCCTCATTAGCATATCACCGTACCAACCGCTACTGTTTACAATCATGCTCATTTACATATAGGCCTAGCCAGATTTGAGGTAACACTAAGGTCTACGAGCTCATGAGGGCGTAACACTCCCCCTATTCCAAAATAGTTTGCAATGCAATGAAAGCTTTAAACATTAACGAGATAACAGCAACTGACTTTGCCGTAACTAAGAACTGCCTTTGAGTCGCCTAAATGGCAAAGGTTACAAGTAATGGTATTAAATACGCATTTTCTGTTCACACCGTTTCCTGTGTTCAAATCTTTTTACAGGTTTCTAGATATTGTATCTGCAATCACATTATCAACACCTATAATATGTTTTATTTCTAGGTTATACCTTTGGAGAAACAGACTCCACCTTAGCAACCTCTGGTTTTTATTTTTCATCTTTTGCAAAAACACAAGGGGGTTGTGATCAGTAAAAACTTCAATTGGGGTGATCGTTGGGTATAAATATACATCAAATTGTTGTAAGGACATAAGGAGAGCTAATGTGTCTCATTAAATTTTCTTGAAAAGTAACAAACAGGGTGATCAACCCCACCTTGTTCCTGCATCAACACAGCCCCAATTCCTATGTCACTTGCATCAACAGCAAGCTTGAAGCGCTTTTCAAAGTTTGGCGCCAACAAAACGGGTGAATTTTTGAAACGATTTCTGGCATTCTGATGACCAGCAAAATTTTGTACCTTTCTTTAACAGGTCAGTCAAAGGGTTCGCTACTTCCGAAAAGTTTTGGCAAAACTTCCTATAAAAACCAGCCATGCCCAGAAATCTCATAACACCCCTTTTATTCGTTGGTGTCGCCATTCTTACTATCGCTTCAACCTTTGCCTGTGTGGGTTTAACTATTCCTTGGCCTATTTCATGTCCAAGATAAGTTACGTGTGCTTTACAAAAGTCACCTTTACTTAGATTCACTGTAATCTGCATGACAGAACATTTATCAAAGAAAGCACGAATTTTAGCAATATGATCGTTCCAATCACCACTTTCAATAATGATATCATCTATATATGCCCAACACCCAGGTATGGACGACACAACCTCATTCATCATCCTTTGGAAGGTCGCATTCTTTACCCCAAAGGACATCACTTTATAACGGTACAAACCGTCAGGCGTTACAAAAGAACATATATCTTTGGCCCTCTCTGACAGGGGAACCTGCCAGTAGCCTTTTAGCAAGTCAAATTTTGTTATGTACTTAGCAGAACCAATACGGTCAATACAATCATCGATTCGTGGAATCGGTAAACAATCAGTTTTAGTGACAGAGTTCACCTTTCTGAAATCAGTACAAAATCGGAACGTACCATCTGGCTTGGGCACCAACAAACAAGGGGAGCACCAATTACTTACTATGCTCTATAATGTTATTCTCGAACATGTAGTCAGTCTCCCTTCTCATTTGCTTTAGTTTTAACGGATTTATCCTGTATGGTGGTAGTTTTACGGAGGTTGCATTTCCCACATCAACATCATGCTCTACACCCCTACATACATTTGGTACATCAGAAAATAAATTATCGAACTCGACAATGAGTGCATGTAATTCAGTTCTCTTCTCTAGAGTCAAGTGGTTAAGTTTTGTATCAAGGTTAGCGAGGATCTCTGAGTTTTTTAGACTAATTTGAGGTCCTCCGACCTCACCCCCCGTGGGAAAGTGTGTGTCACATTCACTGTGATTGGACACCGCTGCTACAGAAGCAACTGTCTTCACTGCTGCCCCTTGATTAACCTCATCACTTGTCTCTCGCTTGTGATAACGTTTCAACAAATTGACATGGCAGAGTTGTTTACTTTTCCTGCGATCAGGTGTAATTACAACATAGTTAAGGTCATTAACCTTTCTCTCAATTTTATATGGAGTGGTGACCCTAATATAGGCAAAAGAAAAAGAACATCATCATCGTCAACATTAAACATTCGTGATTTGGCAGTTTTGTCATAGTACATTTTCATGCTATCCTGTGCATGTTCTAAGTTGGTTCTTGCCATATCAAGAGCATTATGCAGCCTCGTTTTAACGTTCAGTACATAATCTAACATATTGACTGATGTTGCATCACCACCTAACCACTTCTTCAGAAGTTTAAGGGGTCCTCGAACAGTATGACCGTAAACCAAATCGAACGCTTGATACGATTTGATGAACGCTCAACTCATGCATAAGTTGTTGAAAAACTTTAGAGATGAAATTCGACCCTTGGTCAGACTGAATGTATGCCGGAAATCCCACTAACGTAAACAATTTAATAAGAGCCTTTAAAACTGAACGAGCAGTTATATTCCTCAAGGGAATGGCTTCTGGAAATCGGGTTGAGGCGCATAATACGGTTAGCAAATACTGATTTCCAGATCTCGTCTTTGGTAAGGGACCGACACAGTCCACAATCACGCGATGAAATGGCTCTTCGAAAGCCGGAATGGGATTTAATGGAGCCTTGGGAATCGTCTAATTTGGCTTTCCAGAGACCTGACACGTATGGCATGTTTTACAGTATTGAACAACATCTTGTCTCATTTTCGGCCAATAAAAATGTGGTCATGTGCTAAAAATAATACTCGCCGTCTATGGCAAGTCGGAACAACAATCTGGTAAACAACACACCAGTCTTCAGCCGCGGGGACATTGGGTGGCCGCCATTTTCGCATCAACACCCCTGGTTTGATAAAGAAACAGATAGGGACAGTCGCAATTTCATTTTGATCATGGGCCCCAAAGAGAGATCGAAGACCCTGATCCTCTTCCTGTGCCCGAAAAAATTTCTCCTCTATCAAGAGATAAATTTAATGATTCTGAATCATTATTGTCAATGGGTGAATACCTATCCAATTTGGTATCGTCAAGAGCCGAAAATGTATTTGATAAATCAATATCAGTCGTATGTGAATTCATAGACCGTGTTACAGCACAGGCAGGAAAAATATTAGGAAACTCTTCATTGAGTTGCTCTGTGCTAATTACAGCTTGTGGCACATTGGTAACACAAGGTTCTGGTACTACTTTATTACCAGATAAATCATTGCCCAATAATAGGGACACACCTCCGACAGGCAGAGAAGGCATTACACCAACCAAAACTGACCCCGTTACCAAGGCAGACTGTAAATTAATTCTGTGGAGTGGGACACTAGTAGAGCCACATTCTACTCCACTTATAAGGACATTGGCTCCCGTGGACGACTTCTCAGAGAGTGGAAGAATACCAGCTAATAATAGGCTCTGGGATGCACCGGTATCGCGTAGAATTTTTACGGGCTGTAAACATGTATCACCTAGCGAAATATACCCATCAGTAACAAAAGGTTGATAATGGTCATCAATTAGAGGTAGCATCAATACGCCCTTCACTATAAAATATAGAATTAGGTGGTTTACAATGTTGCAAAGAATCGGTTGCTACTAGGCCAGTTGGTGAAGCAACAGCAGTTTTGTTCTTTAATTTATAGCAATCTGAAATGATATGACCTGATTTCTTACAATATGCACATGACAATTTTGACCTACCGAACCTCGACTTCCTAATATCAGATTGCGTAGTGTGGAAGTTACGTGTAGATGGATGAACATATAGGATAGGTACACAACATTTAAATTCTTCAATCAAGAAGATTAAGAGCATTATAGTTAGAGCATTATAGTTAGACTTAGTGTCTTCTGAACTACACCACCTATCAAACAAGATTTCTTTTTCACGTGAGAATTCCACATAGGTTTCCTTATCCAACTTCTTATACTCTCAAAACTTTTGTCGGTATGCTTCGGGTACAAGCTCGTAACCTTTCAGTATCATAGCTTTAACCTTCTTATAATCAGCACTATCATTGACTGAAAACGCTTTCCCTTTCAACACACTTTGTAGCAAAATTGACCAGTGTTGAGTTGGCCACTTTAGGTTTTCAGCTACTTTTTCAAACTGTTGGAAATATTTATCGACATCCTTCTCCTGAAACGGTGGAATCAAACGAATAACTCGGCTGGAGTCAAACTGACTGTGCGTGGCGGACGTCGATATGCTCTGTAATTCCAACTCCTTCATTTGTACTGCAGCTTTCAATTTATCACGTTCAAGTTTTCCTCGTTCTTGCTCCAGCTTAAGTTGAAGTTCCAATTTTCTTATTTCAGGAGATACGTCTGGGAGTACCTCAGGTAAGTATGTCATAAATATATCCACTAAATGCTCAACAAGAAGCCTTTTGATCTCGGCTTTCCTTATCGCCGATCGTACTTCCAAATTATAATGCTGTTCTACTTCAAAAAGATTACTCTTAGTAAGCTTATTCAAAAAATCCTCAGACGGCTCCTCCAACGTGCAGTAAAACAACGAGTCACAATCAAGATGGTAGTCTCAAGCACGAAGCAGTTATGCAGTAACTTAAGGCCGGACGAGCCCAACTTATGTTACGGTCACGAACACAAACAAACTGGAGCCTTGGCTAATTGCAAACAGAACTCGGTTTATTTCCAATAAACAACTTCACTACACCATGCACCGGTCAACAAATACACAGACCATGCAATTGCCCACCTTCTGATAGCACATGAGCAACAAAAACCACTAAAGCTGCATGCTACTTGGTTTTTACACTTGGACATCACGTCCATTCGGCGTCCATTCTACCTTACACTGTTTCCTCATTAGCATATCACCGTACCAACCGCTACTGTATTGCTGAGTAGCAATCTTCAGGAGTGAGTGAATAGGAAGATAATGGAGGTATATATATGAGTTTCAGCAGGTGTATATGATATTGTGTTACGTATTCTTGAGTAGGAATTTGTTTCTGTGTCTGAATTTTGAAAGCAGCTCTGTTCTTTTGTTTAAAGTTGATGGTTTGAATAAATTATGTGAAATTTCTCTGTAAGGCGTAGATTGCAGCGTTTTGTTTGTGTACTGTATGGCGTAGGTTTGTCAATTACGGACCATTTAATGTTGAATTGGGTGTTGCTTTCTTTCACCCATGATATATTGCTTATGCTCTAGAATCATGAGAAAACACAATTTAACAGTACAAGATCTTACACTTAAGCTCTATTTCTATATAAGCGCCAACACACTGAAGCCTAAAAAAAACAAAAACAAAAAACATATCAACTTATCTACTCTATGCTTAGCCATTAGAACATCTTAGACTATTAATACGCAGCACTAGAAGATGCTTAGCAATTCCCCCATTGAATGGTTGGTTCATTTGAAATCTAAACAAAAATCGAGTCTGGGCCTAGATCAGGTGTATTCCAGGGTCATCGCCTTCGGGCCCCTCCCAATGATTCATCCTAGCCCGGGACTACAAAACCATACCGCGTGCCACCCCCTTTAATCTGTCACTGGATATATTATGTGTCCTACATTCGATGCCAGAAACACATTATGCTGTTTTATGTATCAAAAAAACTTTTTTGGGTCAGGGTGTTGGATCGAGGACTCAATGTTTAGTGCCCCATGCGGCCCGCCGCAATAGAGCGCATAGGTGTTACGGCACTGATTATAGATCATAGGCCTACTTTAATTGATCCCTGTTGTAATATTAATAATAATTATTATTATATTCTGATGGGATATATATTTATCAAGAGATCTTATACGATGGTCATATTTTTGGGGAAAAGTGATAATATTATTGATATTGTTATAGGAATAATGGTGGTAAAAATGGTAATGATTTTGATAATGATGATGATAATGACCAAGGATTGATCTTTTTCATCATTTTACCAGTGTCCGAGAATACAAGGGAAACCCCATTACTGCGTTTTTCGAAAGTGTTCATTACTCTATTACTAAATATCCTGTTTATACAATGCAGTCACTTCTCGTCAAATGTTTACTGATAAGAATCAGTGGTGCATCGAAGTACACTATAGTAACTCTAAACATTGAAAATCACTGAGGCATCATACATGGTTAGTCATTATCATTTATTTATAGATTACAGAGTTAAGTCGCTAAACGTGCATTCTTACAGTATACAGTACTGTATTTATTTGATAGGTTTTCCAATTATAATGCACCTCTGTATAAAACTAAATGGGATAATTATATGATGAAAGAGGTAGGCGCTGAAAAATGTGTTGATAAAGTTAAAAACTTTAGGCCTAATAATAAAGATAAAAACAGGCCTAATAATAATAAAAACAATAGGCATAATAATAATAATAAATATAACACATTTTATATCGCCTATTTAAAGCAAAAATAAAAATAATGATAGTAATAATGAAAAAAGTAGTAGTAATATTAATAATAATAATATAATAATAATAATAATAATAATAATAATAATAATAATAAATATATTTATATCAGAGTGCCACTGATATAAATGTGAAGTTCTAAATAAAAAAATGAATAAATATAGTTATAGTTATAATTATAATTATGCGATCCCAGTCATTGGAACAATGTCTATGGATCGCATAAGGCAAGAGTTTTGAGTGAGTGGAGGTACCTGGGGTCGTAAACCTTTCTTGTGGAATGTGTACCCTGTTCCCCACGACTTTTCCATATTACTCAAATAAAAAACGTAGGCCTATTTATAAATTATATTCATACATATAACAATTGCCGCTACATAATCATGACTCAACTTCGTACAGTTTTACAAATTCAAGAAACAATGACTATGATTTAAAAATTGATGTTTCCTTTTATGGCAACAGGTGCTAGTGTATTATTTGGAACTTGATTTACCTAGAACAGTATTGTATTCAGAATCCGGTCACTGTGAAGTCAACAAACGTAATAAGTTATTTCTACTCCAGTTAATATTAATCGGAAATGTGTTTTCTGCCTAACCGGTCATGTGTGTAATGGTCTGTCTATAAATAAAGTGCCCCTCCGTTTATTCGGCATTTCGATTTGAAACAGAAGCGATCATAACGACTATCGAAAAAAGCCATCAAGTGATACTGCAAGAAAAAATATCAAAGGAAAACATCTCTGTTATATTTTTTAATCTGAACGTATTACTATTAGTTATAACGTTATCAATCATGAGCTACACTTATGCCAGTTGTTTATTCGTGTTGCTGGCTTTAGCCGGTACAATTAACGCCGCCCCGTTAACAAACCAAATTCAACAGGCCGAGCACTATCTCCAAGTGTGCGGATACCTGGCAAAAGTCGCAGAAGAGGATCAACATTTCAACGATGATGCTATCAAACAGGCTCTCCTTAACTTTCAAGAGTATGCTGGGCTTGATCCCGCAAAAGGTACCGGTAAGTCAGCTAGATTTTCGAATAGGCATATAAATAGGTAGTTAATTAAATCAATCAATCAGTTAATCAATCAATCAACAAATTACTTAGTCACGTAATCCATTAAATTTTCTTCATAGTCGCAAGTACATTAAAATTTCATTTCATTATTTCCCAATTCATTTCAATTTTTTGTATATTTTCTGCATTAATAGGTAGTCGGGTAGGAACAGGGGGTTCCCATGCACCCCCAGGATATATTTTTTAACCAACATTTTTGTAATCCTCAAAGTGTCTCATAAGAGAAATTTGATGTTCCCATCGAAAAAAAAATGTCCCATGGGGTTGTTTGGTGGCCATTTTGTCGGCCATCTTGGATTTTTAACGAAACTCATTAATTGTTATAATTAATTGACTAAACATCTTATAAAATCAAATGAACCTCTACGTGTATATAGTAAGCAGTTTTTATGTACTTAATACAAAAAAATTGACTTCACAATACATTTGGCGGCAATATTGGCGGCCATATTGGATTTTCAATGAAAATCATTAATTTGTCTATTTTAATAACTAAAAATCATATTAAATCAAGTAAACCTTTAAATTTATATTGCAAGTAGTGTTTATGTTCCAAATACAAAACACTGACTTCCCAAAACATTTGGCGGCCATATCGGCAGCCATTATGGTGGCCATCTTGGATTTTCAATGAAAATTATTAATTTAAATAATTTATTAACTAAAAATCATATAAAATCAAGTGAACCTCTAAATGTATATAGTAAGCAGTGTTTAAGTTCTCAATACAAAACCTTGACTTCCTAATTCATTTGGCCGCCATTTTTGTGGCCATTTTGGTTTTTAAAAAAAATCATTAATTCAAACTAAAATTACATAAAATCAAATGTATACAGTAAGCAGTGTTTTGTATTCTAAATACAAAACATCTTAGCAATACGTTTGGCGGCCATATTGGTGGCCACTTTGAATGTTCAATAAAAATTGATTGTATAACATTTGACCTATATATCATACAAAAAATAAATAGCCAATGTTTTTAGAGTAATGCTGTCATTAGGAATTGATTGAGAGTGCAGTGCACTACACTCTCCCCAACTAACTTTGAACTACAAATTTGAACTACAAATTTGAACGGTCTGGGCCGTATCTATTCGGGAGGATCTTCGCAATAAGGGTTTTTCTGAGCTGGTAGGACTATTTGACCTTTGTCAACCAGGTTTACTCACTCTGGGGTTTTCTACCACCCTCTTAATTACACATCCATTTACATGCTTAATTAACCCACCTCTATTGAGTTTTACTTCAACATGTTCACCCACGTCAAATTTTCTCAACTGCTCTACCTTGCTGGCAGTGACCACTTGTTTCATATGCCTTAGGGTTTAATAAGACAAACCTTATTCTGGGGGGCATGCCTAAACGACTTATCATAAGATGATTCCCCTGTCATAGTCTGCAGTGTGACTCCATATGACAACAGAAAGTTAAGAAGTCTAAACATTAAAAGAGACCCTCTCTCCTCCTCCTCCTCCCTGTAACCTTTCAATCAGGTACTTCTTTAGTGCTTTCTTACAAATTTGAACGCTGCACCATTAGATGCTGGATAATATGGAGCAAAAAATGTATGCTGAATACCATTTCGAGTACTGTAAGAAATAATTAAAACTCTTCTGATCGGAATTGTGGTCCATTATCTGAAAGAATCGGTATGCCGAACATAGCAAACCAGTTCTTTAAAACATTTATGGTGTTATTACTATAAGTGTTATTTGGAATAACTGAACACACTACACGCTAAAGAAAGTGATAATATTTTTGGAAGAAAAGGTCATGGTCATGGAAATTTGATCTTTTACATCCGAGCATACAAGAAAATAATTGAATATCTAGTGATCGTCCAGCCTGTAATTGATTGTTTTTCTTCTTCCTCCTCATTATAACTTAACAGTAGTTCGGTAAAGGTGGAAGGATAGGTCGACCCGACCACCCTTTTCCACCATCACTAGGCTTGGGGCATTAGAATATTTATATTCATTTGAAGTTAGTTCGGACATAGGTTGTCTCTGCTTGGAAATTAGGGGGAGGCCTTCTATGCAGCCACCATCCTCATAAGTTTTGAGAACATACTCCTGTCAAATCTCCATGGATGGTGGTTTCCTATGACTGAATAATTTGTGAATGGCTGGTTGAAAGGGGTAAAATAGTTGAGTTTTGGAAAGACTTTTTCACCAGTACTTGAGACAAAACCACCAAATCCTGGAACAATTTATTTCTCTACACTCACCACTGCACGTGCCAGTAACAAGATATGATACTCTCGGGTGCACTCTACAATTTGATTCAGAATTCAGAATGAATGCAGCTCCCAACATGACCATATATAAACTGATGCCAGGATCTTGGCCATATCCACTCCCATGAGTACATCTTGCTTCATGCGTAGATATTTAGCGTCCGGAGCATTTTATCATAGTTACTGGCTCCAAACTTGGGTTTCACCTCCTGTACCATGATTCCAGCACTGTTCAACACTTTTGAACCATGAATGAATGAATGTCATAATTTTAAACAGATTCATTATCAGCTCTTGACGATGTATCCACTTCCCTCACTCCTCAGCTCAACAGCATATTTCATCTTGAATGGGACAATCTGAACAAAATTATGACATATATTCATGGTTCAAACTGTGTTGAACAATGCTGGTGGAATCAAGGTACAAGAGGTTAAACCCGGGTTTGAGCTCTGGACGCTTCTTGTCTACAAACGAAGCAAAATGTGCTCCTTGAAAGGGGATATGATCGTGCCAGGGTCACGATCATATCCCCTTGAAAGAGGAAATGATCGTGACCCTGGCACCAGATCAGGTTGTGCTGGGCACAAATTTTCTGAGGGAGCTGTATTGAATCTTCCCACACTGAACAGTGTAACAAAGTGCATTCGAGAGTATCATGTCTGGTTACTTGCATATTGGTAGCAGCAAAGAGAAATAACTTGTTCCAGGATTTGGTGTCATTAAGGATCTATGGAAGCAGTGAGAGGATGCCACCATGGAGATTGGTCAGAAGTGTGTTCTCAATACTTTTAAACTTTGTGGCTGCAATAAAACACCCACAACTTATATCCCAACTTTCAACCTGTGAACCATCGGCTTGGTTACTTCATATTCTTTTGCAACAAGCCTTGTGATCTTTCTTAGATTATTATATACAACTCTGGTAAATTTTATGATGATCCGTTTTCTGTGATCTTACTAAATGGCAGACAAACAACAGTGAATGCATAACCTCCATATTAATGTATGTGTAGAGCGGGCCCTTCATTAATTAGAGTCATATTAAAGAATTACATGATTTTATAAGGGATTTTCTTGAAAAAACATCCACTAAAAAGACTCATTGGATGTAACGGCATGTGTAGTACAATAATAAAATTTATTGTGAAACTAAACATTGCATCTGACTGGTGTTCATTGGTGTGGATAGCATTTGTGAACAGGGAGCTTGAATCACATTGGCCAGAGAAAATCATGGTCATTGAGTTTGACCATTAGTTTTTAGTTTGTACCGTGGTTCGACATAATTATTTTTTTTAAATATATATACCATACATTAGGCCTATACCATTAAAAAGTGCTTTTTCACCAGGATCAGAGCGTTTTGTATTAAATTTTGAGTGTAAATAAAGTGAACTTCTCATATTTTTGTAATTTCAATGTATCAAACCTGCTTAAATGATACGTCATGGACATCAATTAACTCCCAATGACAACATTACTCTGAAAAAATGGTTATTTTTTTTGTTTGTATAATGTTATACGGATAATCAATTTTCATTTAAAAGCCAATTATGGCCGCTAATGTGGCCGCCAATATAGCTACCAAAATGGCTAGGCCACCAAATGTAGTGCAAAGTCAATGTTTTGTATTGAGAAAATAAAAATTGTTTATACCATAGGCCTATATATTTAGAGGTTCATTTGATTTTATATTATTTTTAGTTAATAAATTATACAAAAATAATGATTTCCATTGACAATCCAATATGGCCGCCAATATGGCGCCAAATGTATTGAGAAGTCAATTTTTTGTATTGAGAACATAAACACTGCTTACTACATACGTTTTGAGGTTCATTTGATTTTATATGATTTTTAGTTAATAAGTTATGCAAATAATTGATTTTCATTCAAAATCCAAGAAGGCCGCAATATGGCCGCCAAATGTAAATGCGAGGTCAATGTTTTGTATTAAGAACATAGACACAGCTTACTATATACATTTAGGGGTTAATTTGATTTTATATGATTTTCAATTAATAAATTAATGAAATAATTGATTTTCATTCAAAATCCAAGATGGCCGCCAAATGGCCACCAAACGACCTCATAGTACAATTTTTTTCGATGGGAACATCAAAATTCGTTCATGAGATACTTTGAGGATTACAAAAATGTTACTTAAAAAATATATCCTGGGGGTTCATTGGAATCCTCATTCCTACTAGACTAACGCTACCATCACCCAATTCATTTACGATGTCATTTTTAACTCGCAGAAGAGCAGTTTCAGTGCTATGGGCCGACTGGTACACATAACTGAAATCCTTCAGAAAGGTTGAGAAAATATAGTTCATAAAACATGAATCAGCAACATAATATTTGGAGTACAAGAACAATTTTATTGAAAAACGTTCGATTGATAATTATAGATCGGTGATACTTCTTTGAACAGTTATTGCTAAATCTTGATAATTCCAATAACGAATACGACCATACTTTTATGTATGGTAAGTCATACAGTAACATATACTTGAATGCTCAAATTGACCCAGAAGAGGTAGAGTATGCGCACTAATTAAACCGGGGAAGAGAACGGGGATTGATTGCCTTCATGGATGTACTCACTCCGTTTTAACACGTTATTTAAAAGAAAACATTTCCGTATTTCTGACTGCATATACTAAAGAAAATGTTAATTCGATCTAAACAATATCGCTCTATCACATTTTTCATATGTATGCAAACTTTTTACGTCAATACTATTACTAAAGTAAATAATTAATCTACATCTTTTTGATGTAAGCCTACTTCCAAAATAACTGGCTGGAGGCCGAACAGGCCACAGCACGTTTGAACATATTGAATCTCGCCTATAACGTTAGATTTTAACTTAGTACATAAAGGTAAAGTATTTACTAAAAACCAAAGATAGATTGCATGGCACTGTTGTCAATAGGTTTGATAGTAATAAAGAAAAACTGTGATAAAAAAAAACACAGTAGAAATTAAGGGAAAATTTCTAAAGGTTTTTTTTTTACTAGGGGTAACAAAGAGGGAGCTCGACCTCCTCTCTTTCCCTACAGCTGCTAAAACAATTACTAGACCTAGCCAAGTGTAAAACCATTAAGAATGTCTAAAAATTTGAAGCCTCAATGAGATATTCCCCCTCAATGAAAAGCATCGAAGAATTCATGAATGTACGTTACGTTCTCAGGCCATATTTACGGCGGGGGGGGGGGATCATCTGTGACACCGATATTATTGCCATCTGGCTCAATCGTTAATATCTGGTAGTCGTATGTGTAGGATCAGAAAACTTCAATTATTGATTACCAAATATAATATTTATTGTATCGAAGCACGTGAATTTTAATATTTAAATATTGAACAATAATTATTTCAATATACTGATATTGAACTGAAAATATTTATACAGTAATTCTAAGCATTATTATAACCAACTCAATATCAGAGTCTAGGTTAGAGTTTTCAATTAAAATTAATTTTCTTCACTGTGTGGTACCGTAAGTCATTCGTTAATTTTTATATTTTCTCACGACCAAAATCAAACACAGTAGGTCCCGGGTATTCAACCTTTTTAAGCTCGTTGCCAGTTTTAAACTGTTGAAACCAGTGGCGGGCCGTAATTGTGTACTATCATATGACAACGCCACCAATTCCATTAGTATTCCTAATAGCAGGTCCTATTAAAATGTTCCCTTTGTTTTTCAACATCATGATAGGCCTTGTTTTAAAAAAATGAGGGAATACAGAAGCATATATGGGGGAAGTGTGGGGAGAATAGAAAAAAAACTTGCACCCCAGGTTCTTCTCCGTACCACTAGATCCAAGCAGAGAAATCGACTCAAGTACTAAGTAGGCTAATTAAAAACAGTGCCATTGTGGAAATTTCCCGACGAAGAGTCCAATATCCCTTAAAATGGCCCACATTAAATTTTTAAAATAGACACCTCTGGATGCCCGGAAATGGTACTCTTGGACTATTAAAATATGTTTTAAACTGAGTGTTTTCAGCAGATAGACATGCCTCGAGCCTGCTCTTCGGATCGGCCGTTGGAGTTGACGTCATATTAACGCCCTCACTTAATCCTTTATCCCTATCAGTCCCCTCTTCATGTCAATACTACAGTGTGGTAAGTGGTACAAACTTACCACACCAAAATGCGTACGTATCGGACATGAGAATTCCAATTCAAATCGAGGTTTTAATTTCAAACAACTGTTAATTAACATTACTTCTTTTCTTGTAAAGGAATTTTGACAGAAGAAACGTTGAAACAAATGGAAGAATCACCTTGCAGAGATGCTGAAACCAATCGTAAGAGACGCTCGATTCCTGTTATACATGGATGGGATTCCCACGTGGTCACGTGGGACATAACCAGTTATTCCAAATGGCTTTCAAAAAGTGAGGTTGATAAAACAGCCGAAGAAGCCTTGAAGGTAAGCATATACTCAAATATTGAGTTGGGGAAAGGCTGACGATAAAAACATACAGATTTTATTTATTTCATTTTTAAGCTCAATGCAAAGGATACGGCAATAAAAAAACTTAATCACTTTACAAAGTGATAATCCTTCATAAAGCTCTGTTCAGGCTATCAAAAAGTGACATGCCTAAATATGGTCACGATAATCGTATAGACACTACTAAACTAAACTTGACTTCAAGCAAATCGCTGAGTTCCCAACAAGAGACAATGCATTTCTAGATAGAGCTTTATTAATCATCCTTTTTCACAGAGACCGCACCAATTGCCAATATCGGGAAAAGTGATCACAAATCAATTAATATTAATTCTTCCAAAATCCCATAGACTTACTAAGATTGTGAGACCGTTTAATGAATCTAATGTATTAGAATTTGGGAGATGGATTGCCCAATATAACTGGTGTCTTTATAATTATGTAGATCTAATTACTGAAGAATTTATTTCCCGACTTCGTAATGCATATGAATTACATTTTCCGGAGATAACCATTAAAAAGAATGAATCGGAAAAACCGTGGTTCAACAATAAATTACGGCAATTGGTGAGGAAATGTGACAGGCCTTTAAAAAGGGAAGAAATGTTGTTTGAAAAAAAACCTTTTATAAACACAATTGAACAGTTAAAGTGACACCAAGCGGACTTATGGCATCGTAGAATGAAGAATCTATATAATTTAGGAAAAAAGAAATAACAGACCAAAAGGTCCACTGATTAATCTCAGATAAGAAAGTATAATACATACTCCAAGTATTGAAATACACGCCATCGTGTTGGGATTCAATATTTCGACATTAATTATGTCATCATCAGGAATGAAAGAAATAACAGGTTACCCTAAATAAAAGGGATAAGTGTGGTTGAAGATCTCAATAATCATTTCGCCAGTGTATGTCAACGTTTAGAAGATATCTTTATTATAATTACCTACCTGGGTATCTGTCAGCTTCTAAAAGTGTCCCATTTACATAGGTTAAGTAACTAAGAAACTTTAGCACCTGGATCCTTGTAAAAGATGTCACCAGTGGCGGACCGTCAAAGCAAGCAAGGTATGCAGTGTATACTAATAAGAAAAAATAAAAACAAAAAAAAAAACAAATAAGAAAATATAGTAGTACAGTTTCTGCGTTTGATTTAGCATTTCTTAGCCACAATCTTCTATATAAACCTTAATTTTTTCGAGTGGATTGCTGTAGTTTATTGGAAAAGCAAAGTTTTTCAATGTTTGGCCTACTTTAGTATCTAGGATAAGTCACATTCTGACCTATCGCATCGTACTCTCAGCTGCTTAGAATTTCCGCATGGCTGGTTTTCAATATCAACCAATCACGTATTCAGTGAGTCAATGGAAGTTAGAGCATACCCTACAACACTTAAATTTGCTACTGTGACAACCGTGTGGTGGCGTCAAAATAGCCAATTTAACTCTGGAAAGGAAGCAATGCTTCCAAGAGTATGTGCGCATGCTTTTCTTCTCAATGATTAAAGTTTAAATAAATCTGCATGCATATAACCGGTATAGAAGAAACTTTGAATTATTATTATTTAAATTGAAATATGTTAAAATAGAGGAATAGGAATTATTTTGAAAGATACTACAACCATGGCGGTATTAAAAATATCATATCATTTGTATTTTGGCTAGCGCAATCTGATCCTCTATAGTAGTAGGCTTACAAACTTGTCCTACTAGCAGGCCCTAGCATCAGTGGCGTAGGAGTCTTGAAATGGAACAGGGAGCTGATGTGTTGGGAATTTAAAGTGGGGATCGGTGATTAGGTAAGGGGCTAACTCGCAAAATAATGTGATTTTAGGTGATTTTTAACTACTTGAGCGTGATTTGTGGGCGGTTATCAGGGGGAAGGGGCGTGCGCGACCCTCGCACATCCTAGATATTTCAATACATAGCATACCCTGCAATTTACCCTACGGTCCGCCATTGGATGTCACCCATCTGATGTACGTCCTGTTAGGCTTATTAGGAAATTTGCATGTGAATTGTCCCAACCGTTATGTATCATGATGAATACCGCCTACAGCAAGGAAAATTTCCTAGCTGCTGGAAAACCGCCACAATTGTCCCAATACCAAAGTGCAGAATTCGACCGATTTAATGAGATGCGGCCCATTTCTCGCACACCAATTTTTGCGAGTTTTTCAATTTTTTATAGGTGATTGGATAATGGAAGATATTTAATGTAATATTGATAACCAACAATTTGTCAATATGCGTGGATCTTTGACAGCCCATTATCTTATTGAAATGTTAGATTTTTTTTTTTTCATAGAAGTCTAGCTACTGTTAACCTGGTACTTATGCCAATCTCAGCAGCTTCCTTAAAGACAGAACTCATACTAAATTACATAATACACTCATCTTTAAACACGGGTACTTGTGGGATCCCTCAGGGTATAAAATTGGGTCCGATCCTCTTCATAGTAATAATTAATGACGCTTGTCTACAGGAAGCTGTAGATCTCCAACGGCGGCGGAACGCTTTTGAAAGTAGGGGAGGGGACATTTCATATGGTCCAGTATGCGAGCGAAGCGAGAACCTAGGCTGCGGCCAGGGAGCCCCAAAGGCCCCCGTGCGACCCCTGGAAGCTTCCGGTATTTAACGAAGTTTGGTGAATATTATTAGTTATTTTATATAGGCATAGGCCTATATCAAGCTACTGTACTGTAATACGACTTCAAATATTTTAATTTCCTGTGGCGGAACCAGAAATTCAAAATAGAGGGGAACCTGGAGGGGGTACTTTCACAGATGGAGGATCTGTATATCACCTCAGCCCCACTATAATGGTTGGGGCTAAGCTAAGAAAATTTGTGATTATGGCACCTCTAGATCGCCGGAAATTGCACTATTAGACTTAAAATTTGAATATAATTTTCTGTTCTTTTTACAAAAAGAAAGTTTGAACAATTTCGCCGGACCGATTTTAGCTTTAAAATTACCTGCCAAATGCAGTCCACAATTTAAATTTCATTTTAGTCCCAAACCTAGGCCAAGCACGGCCACCGAAAATGATGCATGCTGTGTGTCGACAAGGCCTAGGATAATAATATTTTCTCCATGGTTTGGTAAAACACGTCCACAAAAGCTTAATACGAATCATTCTGTAACTGCAAAAGATTTTTCAAGTGTAATCTAAAAAGCATAAATTACTTCCCTCTACTCCACGGGAGAAACAACCATACCTACGGGCAGCAGACGCGTTACAAGCGGACAGGCCGACGGATCAATTTTATCAAATGGGTACCAATTTTAGCGGCTAAAATCAACCGGGTGGACCAAGTTTTAGAGGCCAAAATAGTCCAGCGGACCGACTTTGGCGGCCAAAATCTGTCCGCCGGACCGTTTTTGCCCCGGATCAATTTTGGCGTGACTCTCCAACTGTTACGGATCCAGGAAGTCAAAATAGAGGGAACCCAGGAGGGGCTTGCGCAAATTGAGTGTTCACCCACCTCATCCCCACAAAGGTAAGGGTTGCGGTAAGAAAAAAATTATGATTATGGCACCACCTCTAGGTGGCCGGAAATAGCACTTTCAGACTAAGAGTTGAATAAAATTTTGACTGCTTTCTCCATTTTTTTTTTTCATAATTAAAAAAAATAGGAGGTTGGGGCCCGTGTTGACTGGGGTCCCCTTTATATAGCCTATCGTTTTGTTTCACAAATGACTAATTCCTAATGTCAAGCGAAAGATTTTTTTATTCGAAATATTTTTTTTTATTCAATGCAATTTTACAACTTATAACACATTAACTACAGAAACCGAAAAAGTCCACTGATTAATCTCAGATAAGATGGTAAAATACATACTCCAAGTATCGAAATGCACGCCACCGTGATTCAATATTTCGACATTAATTAGGCCTATGTTATCATCAGGAATCATCACTCCTGATGATGACATAATTAATGTGGAAATATTGAATCCCGACGCGATGGCGTGCATTTCGATACTTGGAGTATGTATTATACTATATTAACTACAGTGTACTGTAAATTCTGTAGTTTACCTTCAGAGAATTTATTTTAATAAATGGCCTTATTAAGTATCTTATTGTTTTTGTTAAATTAGATTAAATTTAAATGTGGTTATTTTACGCTAGTTTGAAGGTTTACTGTAAGTCAATCAGTTACACTTACAAAAACATCTTCATAAAGAAAACTAGAGCGTCGCTCCATGTCTGAACACCGAATCACGCAAGGTGGGCTATTCGATTATTTTTTCTTCATACTCGAGAATAAGTTTCAAGAAAACTTTACAGACGCGCGTATACAGACGTCAATCAACATCTACTGCTCGGGGTCAGTGCATTGTTCCGAAGGGTCTTTAGTCCGAAGGGCCTTTGGTCCGAAGGTCCGTTGGTCTGAAATTACTATATTTGAAATATGGACAAAAATATAAAACAAGAAAACACATGATAGCTAACAGTAACAATACAAAATTATTGATTGTTGCAAGATGCTCAACTCTGCAACATCCTATGAGCAAACAATTCACTTGACGCGAGGTATAATATAACCTTAATATTAGATTGAAGAGATAATTACACATTTGTAGGCTACTTTCAGGCAGGTTCAACGTCAACTAGCCAACGTTTCAGCGGCTTAGTTTGTTTTGTGATGTAAATTAGTTAGGCATAAATATGTTTGTAGAATCTTTATTTGTAACTATCCTTTTAAAACGTAATTAAGGTTTTTTTACATGTAGGGCCGAACTTTTGTTTATTGCACATTACAGTACTAGACAATTTGCGAAACCTGATTTTTGTCAATATATATACTGTCTCTTATACACATCTAGATGTGTATAAGAGACAGCCTTAGCATTTTAAAAACAATGGTCGGGTGATTCAACCTTCCCCACCGATATTGGTTGAATCACATAGAGGGGTAGGTTGAATCACTGTGTGAAAAGATAACAAATACAAATAAATTTCTAATAATACAATCACAGTGTTTATTTACAATACTAAAGAACATTCAGACATTTATATTCAACCAAAATTTCAATAAAAAATTGGAAAAATCCATTAATATATATATATATATTACAAAGTACATATAAAAATAGCAGCAAGGATATATTTTTTACTTTCTTTGTATTAATTGCATGTACCAGTATAATATAATAACTCTTATTTCATTTGATTTGTTACAGTTAGACAACACATTCATACATTAAAATGTTTATAAATACATATTTAATACTTGTAGTAAGAATGACTAAATATATACTGTATACCGGTTAAGGCTATGGCATATCACTCTTGTGCCTGATTAATTTATATTTAAACCGACCTCCTCAGTAGTTTTAAGTTTCCACTTCAGTCTGTCTCTTTAAAACATTTTAGACACACATCTAATAACAATATTCTTGCTCCCGGTTTCAAGGTGTTCCATCTGTCTATCTTTCTATCTTTCTGTTAGGGTTTCTCGGCAGGATCAGAAACCCTGATTGTAAACTGTACATTTTCTGAAATAGCAATAGCAATTATTTATATTATACATTGCAATTTTTACATTCAAAAAACTATGTAAGTAATTTAGTAAATAAATAAAAATACAAAAAAAAAGTTCTTCTATAGGTCTATCAACCTTTTATTAATTTAAAAAAAAAATCGTATTTTGATATAATAATGCTGCCTAGCCCGAGGGCAAGCACTAGCAATTATTTGTATGGAGGCTCTCTATTCTATAATAATTAGGCCCTAGGCCTATATATTATATATTTTATGGGGTGTGTGAAGAAATACATTTAATAAAATATATTATTATTGGTTAATAATAATTATACGCGAATTTGCATAAAATTACAACGATAATAACAAGACAACTGTCTAGTTTATATCTAGCCTGATAGAAGGTCTGGGCTCAGGCCTTGAGGTTATCTGTATGCTAATATATAGTCCTAGGCCTAGAGGGGTTGGTTGAATCACCTAATGCAACCATCCCCGACACCAATGACAGGGCTACATTTGGGTGTCAGTAAAAAATGAAACAACCTAGCCTAGAAGTATTTATCTCATAGTTTACCCTAATGTGTTAGTCTCAAAACTCAACTTTGGTTTTTGGTTAAACATGCACCATAAAGTAATAAAACGATAATGTTTAAAAACTCGAAAATTTACATACTGGCCTAAAAATGGTTTTTCAGGAAAATACCTCAACACAGGCCTAACCCAAATAAAATTAGGCACCTAAATCTACTCCTTTCAGGTCTGTTGAGAGAAAACTAGGCACAGCTTAGAAATTAAATTCTAAATGTAGACCCTATACGAGTTTGAAGTTAGCCCCAGAGGATTTGGTCTAATAACTCATCTTTAAAATAACAACAACAAATCTTCAAATTTCATGATAATTTTTTTTCAAGTATACAACCAATTGCCCTCTCATAAGTTCCAAAATTGAGTTTTTATTTAGAGCACATGGTATAACTCCTTATAATCATTTTCACAGCTTTAACCTTTACCTTTATATCTTAACATTTTATGATGTGATGTTTTAATGATGTGATTGTGATCAATAAGTTTTTTTTTTATTTTTAATCTGTGAACAAACAACTGTACATTTTACTATGTTTGACAATATAGATAGAATTGAATTGAATTGAATTGAATCTTGACTGGGGTAGTTAACTTGCTGTTTGATTGGAGAATGAGAATAAATCTAATATAATCTAATTTGGTCATTTATATAGCCCGTCTCTTATTTACAGATACGAAGCGCTGTAAGGTTTTCCCTGGTCTTTTTTTGCCATCTTGTCGTTGCCATCTTGCAGAGCAGGCAACCCCACCAGGTACCCATTTATAATCCCGGGTGCAAGAGTAGCAACGTAGATAAAATGCCTTGCTCAAGGACACAAGCGAAATGCACAGCGAGGGATTGAAACTCCAACCTCCAGTTTGAGAAACCACGTGACCTTTATAGATATGTCGTATTACATTTACCGTGATGAGCACATTTTTTACTCCGACTTTAGATGTGGTCTGATGCAGCTGACATAACTTTCGTACGAGTTCCAGGCGGAGAGGTTGACATAAGCATCGCATTTTTGACTGGGGCACATGGTGATATTGACTTCGGTGGCATAAACAAAGCGCTTGCGCACACGTATTATCCACCCAAATCAGGATCAGGGGGTGTATTGGAGGGAGATGTACACTTGGATGACGCCCGCCAGTGGACTGTGAAAAGCAGTACAGCAGGTATACACCTCGTCACCCAGTTTTAGCTCATCACTGATCACATTTATACGGTGGATCCTTTTCATCAATCAATCAATTACCAATCTTTCAATCAATCAATCAGTCATTCAATCAACAGTTATTCTATCAATAATCAAGCTGGCCTATATCAAGTTCTTTAACGTGTACATGTATGGGGTGCCATACGCAGCAAAAGTCCATGTTAAAATCAAAATGTAATTGCAAAATTCAATGTCTGATTTATCAAAATGTAGGCGTAAATTTCTCAAAATGTAGATCTAGGTTCCCAAAATGAAGTTCTAATTTTTCAAAACGTATATTCAAATTTTCCAAAATGTAGTTCTAATTTCTTTAAAATGTAATTCAAATTCAAAACGTAGGTCTAACTTGAGCAAACGCCTTCTCCAAATTCTATTCCAAAACGTAAATCAAAAACCAGCCTGATTTGAAATGCATTTTACAACAACACTAGAACATGGACTTTTGCTGCTTATGGCACAGACACACAAAATGTAAATAAAAACTAGTCAACCAAGCGTGACGTGGGCCTGTTCCATTAGTGATGGGGGAATCATTTTTCGCTGCAGTCCAATGCCGTGAACAACGCTTCCCAGCAGTGCGTCTGCTAATTTTTAACTAGGCCCTACTATAGTATAGGGCCTAGTCCAAGACCTTGTTGCAAATCCCAGCCCACATAAGCTGGGCTATAATGCCTAGCATAGGGCAGGGTCGTAGGCAGGATTTTCGATGGGGAGGTGCGTTTTGCAACCGAAGTGGACCTTACGATGGGCGATTGCCAAGAGGTCCCCTTGAGGGTGGGGCGAATCTTCTGGAAGCTCTGAAAAATTAGCATTTTGAGGGCCTTTTTTAATGGATTTCTAAAATCCCTAATTTGTAATATCCCGATTTAAATTTTCATTCATTTGAGTATTGTCTAGGGGAACCTAAAGTAAAAGCAGGAGAAATAGAGGGTGGGAGTAAAGGGAGGTACTTGAGACAGAAGGTCAATACTACCTCAGCCCCACCATGATTGGGGCTGAGGTAATATGATTATATGGCACCTCAAAATGACCGGAAATGGCACTCTCGGACAAACTTCAATTATGATTTTTCTTTTTTCTCCATTTTCTTTAATAATTTTAGGGGGCTCTTCTCCCTTGAATTCACCACTGTGAAATTGTTCATGTTCTTTACATCTGTAGGGCTACAGATGACATGGATCAATCTGTAATCACTGGAGCTGATAATTTCAGCACATTATTAAAAATTAACGGGTAAAAGAGCGGGCAAAAAAATGTAATGCATACTATAGCATTTCGCGATAATTAGGAACGATTTTAGTGAAATAATAGGTTTTAAAAGTAGACTTTCAGAAATTAGGTGGTCCAGGGGCAGAGGCCTGGAGAAGGTTTGTGAGAAAAGCGACAAAGTAGCATTTTGAGGGTCTTATAATAGATTTCTCAAACACATAATAAAATTTTCATTAATTTGGGTTTTTTTGGAACCTGAAAAAGTAACGTTATTATGTCCTGTACATCTGCATGCCTATAGATAACATTCTTCATATTATATAGATCAATCTACAGTCACCGGAGACGATCAATTTCTAACAAATTTCATGCCACATTATTAAAAATCAACGGTTAGATACGCTGGAAAATATATAATGCAATGCCTGTCTCTTATACACATCTACAGAAGGTCAATACTACCTCAGCCCCACCATGATTGGGGCTGAGGTAAGAAAA
>NW_022758350.1:70410-86052 GCF_011630105.1 Anneissia japonica
TAATAATAATAATAATAATAATAATAATAATAATAATGATAATAATGATAATAATAATAATAATAATAATAATAATAATAATAACAATAATAAATAAATAATAGAAATATTGTTATCATTTACTTGCATTTAGGTGCACCCAAAGGTGAGCCAGCTTATGTACTGTCTCTTATACACATCTAACCAGCCAGGCATGACTGTTTCGAAATACATTTTATAACAACACAAGACATGCGAAATGTAAATCAAAACTAGTCAGCTAAGCGTGACGTGGGCCTGTCCCATTAGTGATGGGGGAATCATTTTTCGCTGCAGTCCAATGCCGTGAACAACGCTTCCAGTGCGTCTGCTAATTTTTAATGGTCAGGGTACCGCGAAAACAAGCCCTATGCTAGGCATTATAGGCTAGGCTTATGTGGGCTTGGATTTGCAACAAGGTCTTGGACTAGGCCTCTATACTATAGCAGGAGGCCTGGTCCTAGTCTAGGCCTATAATATAGTAAAATTCTGTATAAGTAGTCATATGATTACAGGTTTACATTGTACCAAGGTCAATATTAAAGATCACATTTATTATTCATTGAAAATTAAAAAAAAAAAAAAAAAAAAAACAAAAAAAAAAACAAAATTTAATTTTAAAAAACTAAAAAAAAAACTAAATTTAACTTTTAAAATATTCAAAAAAAAAACTGTACACTTCAAAAAATAAAAATAAATTAAATTAACTTAACAAAAACAACGCGATAGGATATGAAGTTTGCGAGAATAATTTGTATACTTGTACTGTATTTTCTGAAGCGCCGTTCGTTTTGGGGTTGCTACAATCAGCAGTTGTTACAATCAGTGGTGTCACACTCGGGCGCTGACGGAGGAGAGGTGGGGCGCCAGGCGCGAGGGACCCGACATTGTAGTTTTAAAAAAAACAAAAACTATAATACCGTAGTTTCATTCAATGGGGCCCCGACAGTTTTAAACAATAAAAGCTGGATTCTGATGTTTGAAATCATGCTTCTGATTTTGTGATCAATCTGCTTTGCATTGTATATAGGCCCTACGTTATTAAAACATGTTTAGTTCTCACTAAAATTGGCCTATTCTCTGTATTTATTTACACCTTGAGTACATAGGGCTACTGAAGGCCTATACCAGTCCGAAAGTCATGTACCATTCCATGTTCTCTAACAACGGAGTTAATTTTTCAATCTCCAGCAAATTTAAATAGCATCCAATCCTCCTTTTTGAAATGTAAGGAAATAGATAGTGCTTTTCCTTTGTTGGATCGATTGTAACTCCTGATTGTAGCAACCCCAAAACGAATGGTACTTCAGAAATAAGGTACAGTATACCAAAACTTCTCTCAAAATGTATATCCTATCGCGTTGTTTGTGTTTTAAGTTAACTTTATTTATTTATTTTTTATTTTATTTATTTTTTTAAGCGTACAGGTTTGGAATATTTTAAAATCCTTAAGTTAAATTATTTAAAGTTTTCTTTTATTTTCAATGAAAAATAAATGCGATCGTTAATATCGATCTTGGTACAATTTAAACCTGTAACCATATGACTACTTATACAGAATTTTACTATATTATAGGCCTAGACTAGGACCAGGCCTCCTACTATAGTATAGAGGCCTAGTCCTCCTGCTATAGTATAGAGGCCTAGTCCAAGACCTTGTTGCAAATCCCAGCACACATAAGCCTAACCTATTATGCCAAGCATAGGGCTCGTGATCGCGGTACCCTGACCATTAAAAATTAGCAGACGCACTGGGAAGCGTTGTTCACGGCATTGGACTACTGCAGCGAAAAATGATTCCCCCATCATTAATGGAACAGGCCCACGTCATGCTTGGCTGATTAGTTTTGATTTACATTTCGCAAGTCTAGTGCCATACACAGCAAAAGCCTATTCTCTAGTGTTGTTGTAAAATGCATTTCAAACCAGGCTGGTTTTTGATTTACGTTTTGAAATATAATTTGGAGAGGGCGTTTGATTAAGTCAGACCTACGTTTTGAATTTGAATTACATTTTAAAGAAATTAGAACTACATTTGGAAAAATTTGAACTACGTTTTGAAAAATTAGAACGTTTTAATAAATTAGACATTGAATTTTGCAGTTACATTTTGATTCTAACATTGACTTTTGTTGCGTATGGCACCCCATATTCACGGGAATTGAATTTACGGTATTTCAGCGGAAGCGATATAACTAATTTAACAAGGGGAATAGAATTATCAGAGGCCAAGCTTGATGATGTTAAATTATTATGCCCTCTGCTTACAGGTCACGATCTGCGGGTGACTCTTCTGCACGAGCTTGGTCACTCGATTGGTATAGCTCATTCGACTAACAGGAACGATGCGATGTTTAGTTCAGAATCCACTTCAACATTGAGTGAAAATGATAAAGCTGCAGCAAGAAAGCTCTATGGTAAGTTCTGCTTCTACTGTACCTATAATTTTAATCTAACGAAAATGAAACACAATACTAAAATTGACACCTCATTATTATTATTATTATTATTATTATTATTATTATTATTATTATTATTATTATTATTATTATTATTATTATTATTATGACAATACCAGTGGCCTTATAATCACAATGAAATTATAATACCTGTACTGATAATATTAATAATAATAATATTAATAATAATAATAATGATAATAATGATAATAATAATAATAATAATAATAATAATAATAATAACAATAATAAATAAATAATAGAAATATTGTTATCATTTACTTGCATTTAGGTGCACCCAAAGGTGAGCCAGCTTATGTAAGTCCTAAACCAGCTACGCAAGTACCTGTTGTAGTTACACCTAAGACGACCACGTCCTCACAACCAAAAGGCGAATCGGATGATTCCAACTGTCCAACATCCATTGATGCTGCAACCCAGATGCTTACGGGCGAAATCATTTTAATAAAAGGTATTTAAACATAATGATCTGGTTTTATACCATTTGAACAGGATTTGAATGATAAATACGTGTACACTAATATTAATGATCATCATTATCATCATCATCATCATAATCATCATCACCATCATAAAGATGTTGATAATAAAGTGATGATTATAAGATGTTAATAATGATGAAAAATACAACGATGATGATAGCTGATGATCATGATGAGGATGGAGGCTGTCTCTTATACACATCTTGACTCTTCTGCACGAGCTTGGTCACTCGAATGAGCTAAAGGCCACCTCCAATTAAAGATCACTTTTCTGCGGTCCCAAATTAACAAATGTCTTTTATCTATCTTTATTATCTTTTATCTTTTATTATTCTAATTACAGACAAAGCTGCTTAAGACCATGAAAACGCCGGTCCCAAAAGTAGTCTATTTGGAGGGAGACCTGTACTTTTTTGTTGTCAATATATTCCTATTTTCTCATTGTGAAATGCATGCTTGTTTATGAACACTGTACCTCCGTATTTTTAGGTGATAAGTTATGGAAGATTGTGGACAATCAGTTAGTACCAGGTCATCCTGTTCAAGTATCTACAGTTTTCTCTGGTTTACCGGCCAATATTGACTCGGCTATGACCATGCCGGAACATATGGTTGACTGGGGAAATAAGGCCGGAAAGACCTACTTTTTCAAGGCGGACAATAATGTAACAAATTTTTATTGGTTTTAAATAAAGCTATAACTTAATTCAGTAATGACCACCAAATATTATGTTAACAGAATGGTTAAGATAATTAAATAAATAAATAATAATAATAATATTTCTGTTCTGTCTAAGATATAAAACCAATATTCGCATTATTACTCGTTGATTTTGATGAACAATAAACATTGGCTAGGGAAAAACAGGCCCACCCAGAACCATTGCATTTTTTCTGTGATAAGTTTTGTGTAGACCTACATGTTTCATTAAATTTTTTCAGGGTACACAAGTGTGGCGGTATTCAGGATACAGTCCAGAAGTCGGTTACCCTAAATCTTTAGAGTTAGAGTTTGGAGTTTCTTTGCCGCATGTGGATGCTGCTTATACTATTGGTGGATTACGAGGTGTCTATTTTATTGGCGGTATTTATCTTAATTTACATATTTATTAAAGCTGCCAACAATATGCCCTTACTTAAAACCTTAAATAGAAGCCCAATGGGAATTCGAATTGGAACCCCCTCTTTAGTTTGCAAAAATTATCCTCGAAAAAAGCCCATGGGCTTCTTCTCAAGATAGCAGGGGCTTCTTTACGAGATAGTATAGTACACACTGTACATGAATTTCAAAAAACAACAACTAAAAACACGTTTGGTTTATAGTATGGTGATTTAATGCCCGTTAATATAGGCCTACTTCATGTTACAAACTGATGTTACAGTGGCCCTATTTATTTTACTATAGTATTGTATTATAGTAGTAATTCCCAAAATTTACAGCATTCTTTATTAAAAGAAGCCCCCCTCTTCACTTTGCCAAAGTAGCATCGAAAAGAAGAAGCCCACCCAGAGGCCGCAAAAAAGAAAGAAAAAAAAAGAAGCCCATGCCTTCTATTCGAGGTTGTTACTCTATTAGTTAGGGCTATATAAATTGAAATGAATAATAATCAGAAAAAGAGGAAAAGTACGGAAGCTCGTTAGCGCCACCAGTGAAGAAGCCCATGCCTTCTATTCGGGGTTACTCTATTAGTTAGGGCTATATAAATTTAAATGAATAATAATCAGAAAAAGAGGAAAAGTACGAAAGCTCGTTAGCGCCACCAGTGAATTAATATTTAAGAGCCGTTAAATGGCGCCATATCTGGCGGCAGCCACTGTAATTATGTAGTACCGTACCCAGGTTGATGCAGAACGGGCCACTAAAGCGCAGGATTGGTCCTAGCATTAAATAAAATTTAAAAGCATCGTAGTAGCTGGTCATTAGCAACAGCTTGTAATAGCTTATAATAGCAGTTATACAGCACCCATTTCACAAGCAATCACTGGGTTAAGCATTAAATAGCGATTAAAATCATGTGTTAGTAGCTGTCAAAATGCTTTAACTGCTGTTTTGGCTATACAATGTTCGAGATAGTGCTGTAGCTGCTATTCTTGCATTTTTTCTATGCAGCATTTTCGGTCACTTTGGAATACTATGTTCGAATAATAATAATAATAATAATAATAATAATAATAATAATAATAATAATAATAATAATAATAATAATAATAATAATAATAATAATAATAATAACATTGATTGATGAATAATCAAGTTTAAACTGTTGAAGTTATTTTTGGGCTAGGGTTGGAGCAATGAATAGGCGTTTGCGACGATAGGCGTTAGCGTTAAGCACATCATCATTTTGTGAAATGGGTGCTGTATGACTGCTATATATTACTGCTGTCACAGTAGCTAGCTACTGTGACAGCTACTAACATGCTTTTAATCGCTATTTAATGCTTAACCCAGTGATTGCTATATTTTGCGAAATGGGTGTTATATGAATGCTATTGTCAGCTACAGCGTGACCAGCTACTAGTATGCTTTTACTTTTTTTTTTAATGCCTTTTAATGCTTAACCCAGCTATATCAGACAATATCACTATGATTAAACAACAAATATAGCACATACAAAATAGTTAAAGTGCAGCAACGATATTGCTATGTTTTGTGAAATGGGTGTTATATGAATGCTTTATAAGACTACAAGTTGTAGCTAGTAACCAGGCACAACGATGCTATTAATTGCTATGTAATATTAGGGCCAATCCTGCGCTTTAGTGGCGCGTTCTGCATCGAGTAAGGCTATACCGCAACCTGGGTACTACATAAATAAGTGGCGGCTGGCAGATGATTACTGTATGTGGCGGCCGGCACGCGATTTTTTTTTCCGTACGAAACATTTGCATGAAACTCCACTCGGGCCGTCTCGGATTGATTCGACTCGAGTTTGATACGAACAAGAGCAGGCACCTCGCAATGTCGTGACGCTCGAGTATTCTATTACCTTTATTGTATTGTTCTTTATATATTTACCTACGGTGGGCCTATGAAATCTTAGTTACAGGCTACGTCTGTAACTAACTGTGATCTTCTTGTATGTTTGTTATCAAATGTAATACTACCTACAACAACAACAGTACCTCCTTCGCGCGCGCCACTAGGATTGGTCCTAATAGTACCAGTAGTAAATAGGTACATTCCTATCAATTAAGGCTAGAGCAAGAGAGGCTGAACTAGTGGGCCTAGTTACAAGCTGAGTTAGGTCCTACCTGCTAGCCTCCCCTACCCCCACACCAGACTAGGCACCTAGGTTCCTAGGCCTGACACAACAGTCACGCTTCGCATGCCATTGACTGAAATTTTGAAAAAAAATTTAAAACATGAAATTAAAATGGGACAGTGAGTAAAAAAAATATTAAATATAATACATTAAATACATCACTCCAACATTAATTAACTTGGCCTAAGCCTTGTAATGTAATTAATATTAAATAATAATAATAATAACAATAATAATAATAATAATAATAATAATAATAATAATAATAATAACAATAATAATATTAATAACAATAATAATAAAATAATAATTAAATAACGATATATAATTTCGCCATTAATTAACTTAGTCTAAGCCTTGTAATCAAGAAGAACCTACAGTATACTATAGGCCTATAATCCAAACTCGTCGTCGTCGTTTTTTTAATTGTTCTCTAATTCCTCCATTGTCTAAGTTCCCCTTAAGGTACAGGTAATAATAATAATAATAATAATAATAATAATAATAATAATAATAAATATTATTATTATTATTATTATTATTTCAGCATTAATTACCTTGGCCCAAGGCTTGTAATGAAGAACCCACAGATACTATTTACTAGGCCTATAAATAATAAATAGCCCAAGGGGAATATCTTTTGTGTTATTTCCCCTTAACGTCGTTTTTTAAATTGTTCTCTATAATTCCTCCATTGTCTAAGTTCCCCTTAACGTACAGGTAATAATAATTAACTTGGTCTAGCCTTGTAGTCAAGAACCTGCCGATTACTATGCCTAATATTAATAACTAGCTCATTTTTACATTTTGGTGCTCTGCCATTTTGGCAGGTCTTATTGCATCCAGTATTTTAGAGCTGCCTATTCTCAGCTCTTCTCTTGAAAATAACTGTCACCCTGTTTCATTTGATGAAGAAAAACGCGCTTTTCCTTACTCTTTGTGCTTTTCCCAGAAAGCATTTTTAGTACTTAGTAGGCCTAGGTAATTATGCAAAACCCAGGCCTAATTAAAAAATTAAATTGTCATAGTATGTAACTCAAGTTAAAATAACACTTTCATTACTCGTGCAGCTTAATCAAATATGTCATTTTAAACGACCCATTGGTATTACATGGTAACATCAATGTATTAAAAAAATTAGACAGCGACGTTCTCTCAGAAGTTGATTTGTAGACGTTTATCTTTTGATGACCTTTTGACATCCTGAATTCTGCAATGAGATTTTCGGGTCGATTCAGACGAGACGGCCCGAGTGGAGTTTCATGTAAATGTTTCGTACGGGAAAAAAAAATCGCCGGTACATAATTAAGTGGCGGCCGCCATTTAACGCGTCTTAAATATTAATTCACTGGTGCCACTAACGGGCTTCCGTAGAAAAGACATTGTCCATAAAATTTATTATTATAAAAGCAATCTTTATGTTTGATTTTCTTTTTTCTTTCCGAAGGTACTAATTATTATTTGGAGACACCATATCAACAAATCGGACCATTTCAGACCGATAGTTTCCAGGGCTTTAATAGCCAAGCTACTGCTGCCCTCAGTGGTGCAGACGATATTACGTACATATTATTCGGAGCAGACGGTAACTACTACGAGATCAATCCTTTAGGCCTACCAGAACTCGATATAGCTCCATGGTCAGTCTTACCTGGCTTCCCGCGTTCAACGAGCCTTGGATGGTTCGGTTGCAATATCTAAGTCACCTGATCAAACAAAACGCCCGAAATCTACATACTGAACTGTATTTTAATAAAAAGAACAGAAGTCTAATGGCATGGGAAGATTTAGGGGGATGGGGTGTGAGGACCGGCCCCGCCCTTTATTTTTTCGAAAGTTCTTACCTCACCGTACTGAGATTAGCCAATGAAGTATTTTACCTCTTTGGTTAGACAGACTTAGCAATTTCCCCAACGGAATTACGTGCATAACGTTATAATTCTATTTCGTTAGCCGTGTTTAAATCGTTATTGTCTCTGCCATCAAAATTGTTATGCTGTCTCAAAGTTTTGATAATTTCACAAGAACTGTTTTCAAGGGCATAATCAGCTTACACCTACCACATTACAACGGTTGAAATGTAATGTTTAGGCCTTTGACAAATCCTCAAATTTAGATTCAACCCAAATTTAATATTACATTTCCTTCCAAAGTACCAATAAACGACTGTAATTATAACTTATATGCATATTTATATTAATTATTATTGTTAGTATTTAAGTTAGTAATTTAATAAATATTAATGTATGTTTATATTTTGAATACTATTTAATTAGTTTAGTCTTGTCAGATTTAAAATATTGATTTGATTTTGTTTGCTTTTGATGATTTTGAAATGTGTGCGTTTATTTCAGCGCTGACATTATTATTATTATTATTATTATTATTATTATTATTGTTATTATTATTATTATTGTTATTATTATTATTATTATTATTATTATTATTATTATTATTATTATTATTATTATTATTATTGAATAAAACCAAATCCACACGTAGACTGGATTGGATTTATTATAAGGACCAAGACCTTGAAGAGTTTTTTTTTTTTTGCTTAACAGGGGATGAGTTCATTTGCTGTATGTTTGATAGGAAATAAATATAAAAGGTAAAATTACTAAAAGACTTGTTAAGGTAATCAAATGTACAAATTATCTAATTATATATGTATATATAGTACATTTTATCGTTCCAATTTTGATTAAAAAATAACATACTAAATCTAGAAAAAAAGAAAGAAGTGATGATTTTATTGTTCATTAGTTGGCTTTATCAGGGGATAAGTTCATATTCAGTTTGACAGAAAATACAGTAATTATAAAAGGTAAACCCACTAAAAGACTTGTTGAGTTCATTTGCTGTATGTCAATGATAGGAAATAAATATAAAAGGTAAAATTACTAAAAGACTTGTTAAGGTAATTAAATGTACTAATTATCTAATTATATATGTATGTATAGTACATTTTATCGTTCCAATTTTGATTAAAAAATAACATACTAAATCTAGAAAAAAAGAAAGAAGTGATGATTTTATTGTTCATTAGTTGGCTTTATCAGGGGATAAGTTCATATTCAGTTTGACAGAAAATACAGTAATTATAAATTTAAGGTAAACCCACTAAAAGACTTGTTGAGTTAATCAAATGTACTAATTATATAGAAGAAAAACTGGGTGGCTGGTCATAATTAATAATATCTATCTATAACAAATTGCAGTATAATAATATTCGTTTTTGAAGCATGAACTACGTATTCAGAACACTGGAAGAGCCACTTTGTTTGCATCGTTAATTCCAGGTAAAGTTAATGTTCCAAAAGAATCCCTTAAAATAAAATAAAAATAAATAAATAAAAATAAAAACTGGACGGTATATCACTAAATTTTTTAATTTGAATATAGTTTTTTCTCCATTTTGTTTTATAATCTTGAAAATTTGGGTGTGGAGTGGGGGGGGGGGTGGTCCGGGTCGGCTTTCTCCTTAAATCTGCCACCGTATGGTGGACTAATTGTACGCGCTTGTTTATTTGCCCGCGGCGTTTTTGTTTTGCAGTCGAAAAACATCGACTGTAATTACGCGTCCTCCTGTCTGTGCTTCTAGTATTAGTCCATAGGTACGAAAGTATCACCTACAGTAGTTTTCTAATAAGACTTCAGGAGTGTTTTGATGTCTCAACCGCGCAACTGCAGTATTCTTGCCAATTGTTTTTCCAAACCTATGAAGGGGATGCTGAGGCACGCCGAGAACCCACTGGATACGCCACTGAAGAATGTAGCTCACTGTACTTAATGGCGTAGAGTGCAGTCCGCCCTCCAATTCCAGACCACTCTGTGTATCTGAAATTTGGGGTGGTCTCTTGGTTCGGTCTCAAATTTAAAACCTTTAACAGGCTTGAAGTGGTCTGCAAGCAGCATAATTGGAGGGTAACAGAACCTGAAACCTCTAAATGAAGACCGAAGATAAAAGTGGTCTCCAAAAGACAACATGGGAAAATCATATAATATATATATTTTTTTTAATAAATATAAAAATTTCTTTGAAATAGATATTATTTATTTCAAAGAAATTTTTATTTGCTTTAATTTTTTTTTTTCAACTTGAAGCTGTTTAAAACACACATCAGTAATGCCATTGTTGGAGCTGAAATTGAATGGCCCTGCCCCACTCCCCCACTCTTTTGGCTACGTAGCCGGATCCACTTCTTTTCAAATCAAAGCGAAAACCGACAGGGACACTCTCCTTACAAATCTTTGGATGACACCACATGTCAGGTGTTTCATCTTCACCAAATTTCCTCAATATTTTCCCCTAATAATTGTTTTTGTTACTATAAAATAATAATGTTTGCTTTTAGTTTTAATTATTTACATATCTTTGATTTTAACAGGGGACCAAACATCCCCTCCCCCGGCTACGGGGCCGGGGGATAGTGCAGCAATTGAATGTCTAAAGAAGAAATCAGAAACATAGGACTCTATCGACATTATGGATAAGTAGCTGATTCAACAGCACTTTTTGGCAATAGGTGTCAACAGATTGTTGTAAAACATTTACTGAATATTTTATGACAGCAAGTGGCCTAAAACTAACTTTTAAAACAAAATAGCTTTTTCAAAGATAATACACTTAAGAAACCTCTGTTTATATGGGTATATATTTATGAAAATACATCTGTTATATTTTTGAAACTCAATTTTTCAAATTAAAGAGTATTTATTGTTTAAAAAAATCTTAAATCTGTTTTATTTTATTTTTAAATGTGGTCTTGAATTGGAGGTCATTTTGTCACTTGGTCCGTCCATAAAGGTGGTCACGGTCTCGAATTAGAGGGGTCTCATAATTAGAGGTTAAGCTCAGTGTTAATAGATATGTGGTCAGTTAGTACTTTGAAAAAGAAGTCTGGAATTAGAGGGGTCTGCGAATTAGAGGGGTCTCGAATTGCAGGGCAGACTGTAATGACATGGAGAGGGGAAAACTGATGGGGTTAAAGGATTATGTGGGGAGTTAGAGATGCGATGCAGATCAGGGGAACAGGCTCAGGGGAATGTCATTCTGTTGAAAATACTGGTGGTAAGGTAATTACCCGGGGTGCAATTTGTTTAACCATGCTACTGCATTCCCTCATTTTTTAAAAACAAGGCCTGTCATATTGATGTTGAAAAACTAAGGCTAAAAAATTGAAAATTGAAAGTACACAATTTATATCGTCCCGAAGCTGGTCTTAAATTTGCAAACTAGCTAATTTACAAATTATAGGGCATGTAATTGAGGTATAGTTTCTGGAATGCACTTTCGTCGAAGTTCTCAAAAAGTTTTTTTAACACATTTGGTTATTCCTTCCATGCTAAATAATGCTATGGTTATTGAAAAGTGGCTATTTTAGAGTTTCGAGCTTATTCGTGTAAAACTAAATGTCATGAACAAGAGAGAATTTAAAAAAATGCTTAACACATACCATATCATGTTTTTTTTTTTTGTTTTTTTTTGTTTTTTTTTTTCAGTTTTTGACTTTTTTGACCTGAAATAACATGACAACTGTCACATCTGGAAAGCTTCTCCATCAAATTTAAACAAAACCCTATTTTTACAGCATGCATAATGAGCATAATGATTTATTATCAGAATCTTCATTTGACCTCTAACCCCTCAAAGTTGTTTAGAAAAGGGCTATCCCATATGTTCCCATTTGTAAACGCTGAAAGTGTCATACTTCTGTCACATAATGCACGGTTTGGCCGTGTATTTGGGTCTTAGCTCCTACATCCGAAATTAAAAGAAAATTATTACATTTATGGGCGAAGAGGTTATGTTTTGTTGTACATTTGTGGTGTTAATACATTTGTGGGTGATGGTGGTTATTACATTTGTGGGAGCTATTTGTTACATTTGTGGGCACTGGTTGTTATATTTGTAGGCATTATCAAAGAATAGGCCTATAGATATTCTTATGTAAACTATGCCCTATTATCTAATAACATTACACGATCTGCTTTTGATTGAAATTTATTTATTTCATAATGGCTTGTTTATTAACGTAGGCCTATATACGTTTATCGATAATGAATTTGCATATAGGCCTATTTATAACAGAATAGCGGTCTATTTTATCGTAGTAGTTTCGTACATGATACTGTATAATTATTAAAATACATTCATACAGGGAGAAAAATAATACAGTACAGTACTGCACTGGAGTGGATAGAGGAGGGGGGAGTCTGCAGACGGTGTGATCGCACCGTCTAAAGTGTATCACGAAAAATATTTTTTTTTTTTTTTTTTTTTTTTGTTAATATGAATTACTGGTAAGGAATTTTTAGATATGAGAGTGAAATTTCCGGGTACCTACAGGTCTATATTTCACACTAGTTTTGCACCTCAGCCCCGACCATGGTGGGGCTGAGGTGTGTCGACTCTCACGCACCCCCAACGGCCAAATCCTGTATAGCTGCCCCAGCTGCGGCGTATATTTTTTAGTGTAAAATAGATACGTCGTATAATAATACTCAAATAGAGCCCATTATTTCACTGTAAATGTGGTACGGTAGTATGTGATCATAATGACTTGTTGATCCTAAACAGGTTGGGGAAAAATTTTTTTTATTTTTTTTAAATAATAATAATTACGATTATTAATAAAGGGCCTATATTTTTGTAATAATACATATCATACTTATTGATCTCCAGGTTGGAAAAATGTTAAATGTTATAAATAATAATAATAATAATAATAATAATAATAATAATAATAATAATAATAATAATAATAATAATAATAATAATAAAAACTACAGTTATCAATAATAGGCCCAAGTTGTTGTAATAATATAAGTAATAATAATAATAACAACAATAATATTAAATTGATGATGATGGTAATAATGATGTGTAAACAATAACATTAATAATGAAATTCAAATTGCAAATTCAAATAAACATTTATTTTCCTTTTTGCTTTCATAATCAGATAATAATAATCATTAAAATAAAATTAATAATGATTAATTAATCAATAGGCGTGCCTAGTTTAACTAACAAAAGTCGCCTTGCTGGGCATGCCTGGGCCCTGGCCTTTTATTAGCATGGAGGTAAAATTTATACCTTCATGGTATAGTAGACCTCTAGTACACTGTAAAAACAGCGTGGAGCATTTTGGTGACACGCTTAAAAGCTGAACGTGTTTAATGTATTTAGGATCTTGACGTGGTTAGCATTAAATGTGCTTAGGTATTTGACATCATGATGTCAAATTCCTAAGCACATCTAATGCTAAACACGTCGGAAACCTAAACACATTAGGCCTTTTAAACGTGTCACCAAAAACGAGACAACATTGCATGTAGCTTTGTGTTTAAATGCTCCACGCTATTTTTACAGTGTATATAACAACTGTGTACACTGTAATGTTTCTTTTTTTATTTGAAAGCTAGGGGCTGCTTAGCCTATCCAATTATTAAGTATGTTTAAGCTATATGTTAGATAGACCTACTGTAGAATAATTAATAATTACCTAAAAACGTCGAACTCTCTATGCCTAACCTACTCTAGACAAGGTTTTATACACCCCACCGATAAACGGCACCCTACTCCACTGGCCTCCCATCATGCAATTCGGTTGATTCCACTATTTTGGGCTCGCTGCTCGTTCTTCCTCTATCTATATTCTTTGGCATTATTACATATGTGGGCGCTGTTGTTGACGTTTTTGGTTGTTATTACATTTTGTGGGCGTTTTCACATATGTGGTTTCAACAGCAATTCCCAGTAAATCTCGAGCGCGATACCCACATGGACCTCGTTCTAACCAAAATTCCAGAAGTATAATATTTAGAAATGCTGATCACTGCGGCCTTCAAATTGTGTTTCCACTATTGTGAATACATTATAAAACAAACAATTATTTAGGCGTACGCTTGTGCAACGAGAATACTGAGAAACTATGGTCATTGGCGGCGACATTTTCCCCTACATACAGGTGATGTTAAATGTTGGTTACAATTATTAAGCATTAAGTATTTATTAAGCCTCCAAAACTAGACGACTTGATACAGGGAGTGGGGCGAAGCTGACACGGGTGTACCATGGTTAGGAGTGAAATGTATTCTAATAATTTGCTCACCTCAGCCCCAGTTAAGGTGGGCCGGAGGTGGGAGTACTGCCGCAACTGAGTCCTACACACGCCTCAGATACATAATGGCAAAAAAAGTATTTAAAAAATTAATAATATTTTAATGATTTTAACGATATGAGATAATTCCTTTTTTCTATTATTTTATTATTATTATTATCATTATTATTATTATTATTATTATTATTATTATTATTATTATTATTAGGCCTATTATTATTATTATTATTATTATTATTATGTTTTTTATGGTTTTCCGTTCTAATCTTATATTGTACATTGTTTCGATTTTATGTAAAGTGGTTCCCACTTTGTGTTGGGCCCTTGGCCCATGGTTCCACGCATCCCCATCAGTACCTCTTCCTCCTAGGTTCGCCACTGAACAAAAGCAATCAAACCTAATTTACAAACAGGTAGCAAACATGTAATGTTCTTTTTCTTGGTGTGGTTTGTCGCACTACTATAGAGTCATGATCACAAGTATTTAGGTATTTACTTTTTTCTTTTCGTTTTTTAGCCTTGTGTCTTAAGGAAAATGTAAATAATATCATTTAAATGTTCTGGGGGAAAACACCTTATAAGTTTTCTACTTCAGTTTCCCCCCATTTCTTGCAATTTATTCTGAAGACATTCTGAAGACAAGATTTGTTCAATTGTATTTTGTTTATTTGCCAGAAATAAAGTTTATTGTATTGTATATTGTATTGCATGGGATGCTGGAATTAGAGGAAAGGTATGGCGTATCATTAACTGCTTGTATGATAATGTTAAAGCTAAGGTTAGAGTGGGAAATGATCTTACAGATCAATTTTGTATTGAAAAGGGTGTTAAACAGGGGTATGTATTATCCCCAGTACTATTTTCTATTTTTATAAATGAATTTGTAAAAATTATTCGAGACAATGGTATGGGGGTTAGAATGAATGGCTTATGGATGGGAGGCCTCTTTTGGGCCGATGACATTGTTTTATTAGGAAATAACGAACATGAAATGATAAAAATGTTACATATTGCAGGGAAGTATGCAAAGGAGTGGAAGCTAAGTTTTAACTATGAAAAATCTAATGTGATGATCGCTGGAAAGCGCATTAACCGAGAAAAACAATGGAAAATTGGTGAAAAATTCATAAAAGAGGTAGATTGCTATAAATATTTGGGAGTGATAATTTCTTCAAATCAAAAGGAACATAACCACTACCAACATGTCATTCAAAAAGGAAACCGTTTAATTTCGTATATCAAAGGTGTAATTGGAAACCTTGATAAT
>NW_022758350.1:86176-93095 GCF_011630105.1 Anneissia japonica
ATCTAGATGTGTATAAGAGACAGGTATATATGTATGTACATGTGTATGTATGTTTGTATGTGTGTATGTGTGTATATATATGTATATGTGTACTGTATGTATATGTGTATTTATATGTGTGTATGTATGTAGGTGTGTGTGTGTATGTATGTATGTGTGTGTATGTATGTGTGTATGTATGTATGTATATATGTATATATGTATATATGTGTATGTATGTGAATGTGTGTGTATGTATATTTATATGAGTGTATATATGTATATATATGTATGTATATATATGTATATATATATGCACACATATTTGGGTGGGGTACTGTATGCACGTAATGTGTATTATGTACATTATTTGTGTGGGGAGGGTGAGAGATGTTCATGATTTATTTTAGATCTAAGTTGTATTTTCTTTAGTTAAGTTCTTTCATTTGTTTAGCTTTAAGTTGTTGTTTTACTCTTTGTTCATAAGTTCTTTCATTTGTTTAGCTTTAAGTTGTTGTTTTTACTATTTGTTCATTAGTTTAAGTTTGACTGCGCCACTTTCTTGTGTGCTGCCACTGATGTAAAAGTGTAATGTCAATAAATATTATTATTATTATTATTGTATATTGTATTTGGTGAGTCGAATGGCCGAGCGGTTAGCAAGGACGCCGCAAGCTATAGCCATAATATCGGCGCTGGTTCGAACGGCACGCTCGCTTAAATGGCTCTGGTGGTTTGAACAAGTCTTCTCGGATAAGGACTATAAACCGTATATACTCGTGTGCACTATAAAGAACCCAGTACATCCTTCGAGACGAGTAGGGGGTTATCCCGGTGTACTGTAACAGACAGCCCCTGTGGTGGACGACGAGAGTTGCTGGTACCGGGTTACCGGGTAGCACAGACACGAAGGGGCCCTTAGGGGCGAAGAAAGTCATTGGTCGAGTTCCTAGTCCACATTTCAAGCGCTATATAAAACTACACTATTATTATTAAATTGTATTGTAAAAGATTTCATTGTCTTGCATTAACAATATTAATAAATAGGCTCCCAGCGGAAGCGTGTGTCTATGCCCTATACTGCCTTACCGTATTATGTTTTATAATGAAGTATTCACATGGGATTCGGTTATCAGGAAATGTGTGAAGTTGCTTGTATTTTTTTTTTTTTTTTTGACTTTTGCCATCATGCACCTCTACCGGATTTACCTTTTCGGCCATCTTTAACTGCCAGATCATAACATAGTGTCTTTGCCCCGAGGGGGCATAGACACAAAAATGGAATCTCTATTCAGGGGACACTAACCATAAGCGTGAAATAGTCCCCTTAATAGAAGTTTTTAGCATATTTTGGTACCATGTAATTTTATTTTAATTGACATATGAATGAGTTACAGTTGAATTATAGCTCATTTATAACAATAATTTGCAATGCAAAAATAATTCATTTATTGTTATGGTAGGGAATCAACAGGTACAGTCAAAATTGACAAGATTTTATTTACAGGCGTATACCAATGTCCATTCTAAAGAATAAAAGGAAAAACATCTGGTTTGATGAAGTTCAGTGCTCAAAAGGTGTCAAAATATTAAGTTGAATGATTTTTTTTTTTATTTTGAGACTACTGTAGTTGTGATACAAATATAAAAAATAAGTATCGCTTTAATAGGGGTTAAATTGTTTCACGGAAAAGTTTCTCCATAATAGGGGTGTCTCAAAGAGTGGTTCTATTGTATTTTACCATTGTCAATATTGAACATGGCGGTCAGTGGGCCAGAAAGGTTACAACCTGTGTCTAAGTTACAGATTGATATCGCTGTCAAATGACTTTTTTTTCCTTTTGATATGTTATTTAATAATAAAATTTATTTAATAATATAAATCGGTTTCCCTTTCATTCTACTCCTCAGTACGACGGTACACTGTACCTTCAGGGAGAATTCGAACTCAAATTTGAAGGCTGTAGACAAAACAGTATATTCCTTGTTCTTATTGCACGCTATGCTTCGGGCTTGCATTCTACGGCAATACAATAATTGCATAATAGGTCTAAAGTTAGAATCACATCAGGTACGGTATATGATTAAGATTTGTGTCAAACTCAAGGACAAATGAGTTAGTCCGCTTTGCAGCGTTTGATTGTACAAATTGGCGATATTGTGTTAATGTCACATTTCCGAAATAGGGCATAATAAAGTAATTTTGGTAATGGATCGGCTACAATTAATGTAGGCCTATCGACGTTCCTCTCTTTTTTTCGACTTATTTATGTTGACATTACCAATTGTCAATCACAACTATAGTTTATAGGAATTATTATGACAGTTTTATGATTTATACAGACGCCTCAGTGAATTCACGCTTGATCGTTTTTGTTTACTGTTTTCTTATTTTTGTATTGCTTTATTACATTAGTTAAGTTAGCTCACATGGGTTTGGTTCTATGCAAGCTTTACTCGGGGGGATGTTTCTGACTTATTGTGGGGAGTCGCTTACAGCGCTTCGTAACTGAAAAGAAATGCGCTATACAAGTAACAAGTAACAAAATTCATCAGATGTATATATACAGAATAGTATGTCGAGACAAACAAATAAAGAAACGGTTGATATATTTTAACGATAATTTAACATAAATGAGAGATACGTTTTTCTACCTTCAACTTGGCGACAAGTTACAATAGCCTACTTTTTAAAATGAAGATGCGATTCTCACATCTTCTATCTGTAGGGAATCTACCTTATACCTTTGTTAGTAAATTATGTTCTTCAAGAAAATTAGACACCGTTTAGTAGCCTAGGTATTGTATACCTTTGATACCGTAGAATTTAAAGTTATAGTTACATCTTTAATGTCACTTTTTTATGTATTGGTATAATTTTCCCGACATTCCATTCTTCGGAGTTGATATTCTTTTAAATAATATACAAAGATTTAATCATATCATCTCCACCGTTTTTCATTAATTCATTTGTGATGAGATCTAAACCAGGGCTTTTATTATTTTTAGAGTTTAATATGGCATTCTTAACATTTTCGAGTGAAAACTCGAACTCTTCTAATGAGCAGTATTTGGGACACTATTTGAATTATACAACTCGTATTCATCGTAAATATAACTATGGTTGTTAATCATGTTTGTTAATACTACTAAAATATGATGTTAATCATTCTTTAATATTAGCTGGGTTAGTTACAATATCGTCAGTACTACAAGAATAGAGTTAGTAGTTTTAGTTTTACAGACCTTTCAATTCAATTTAGAAATCTTTGCAATGGGCCCTCCTTTATTCATGATTTCAGAACATTTATTTACTTTCTTTTGCAGAATCTTTTGTTTAATTAAAGCTTTCAATGTTTACGTTCCTCTTGATATTCATTCCAGAGTGAGTCAGTGTCATTTTGGATGTAGGATTGATTATTCTTTGCTTTGCAATATAGTCGATGCGCTCTTCCGAATCGTACCATAACTTTTAGTACATTGTTTTATTATTGTTCCTGTGACCAATAGTATTTTTGGAAATCAGACATAAACCACCAAAACCACCCAAAATGGAATATACCATTGATAAATTGGGATGGGCAGTGGGATGGAAAATGTTGGGTGGTCTTGTTTTTATCAGCTTTACAATATAATAGTTACACTGTGACTTGCTATTATACGCCTTTAATTCATTCAACTGTTTTGACAACATGCATGTGTGTTAATAATCATTGTAGATTTCAGTAATCACTGTACTTAAAGTTTGCCTTATTTTAAATTATTTTAACACAACAATTAACTTCAAAGCTTTATGGAATTTCAAATGTAAAATCTGTAGTAAAGATTTAATACATTTAGCTTTATCGCATTTGTCTATCTTTATAGTATTTGTCTAATATTTTATTCTAAATTTATTTTTTACATTCAAATTATTATTATACTATTTAATTGAAAGTAATGCTTAATTAAAAACCCTTTTATAAATTTAACTAAATTTAGAATACTAAATATTAGACAAATACTATAAAATACCAGAAATTTAGTAAATTTTATGAACAGGTTATAATTACCTGTTCAATCTGTTCAATAAAATATTGTTTTATTTTGATTGTATTCACTATTACAGAAATATACTGGTTTTACTACAATTCAATCCAAACAGATAAAAAGAATAAATAGTAAGATCTTATTAACATACATTCATTAATAAAAGTGTTTTACAATTAAATTATTATTATTATTAAAGAGAACTATTTAATTGAAAATTATAATTTTTAAAAGAAGTAGGGACAAGTCTTTTTAGAAATTGAAATAAAATAATATAATAAAATATTAGACAAATACTATAAAGATAGACAAATGCGATAAAGCTAAATGTATTAAAACTTTACTACAAATTTTACATTTGAAATTCCATAAAGCTTTGAAGTTAATTGTTGTGTTAAAATCATTTAAAAAAGGGCAACTTTAAGTACAGTGATTACTAAAATCTACATTTAGATTATTAACATAAATGCATGTTGTCAAAACAGTTGAATGAATTAAAGGCATATAATAGCAAGTCACAGTGTAAACTATCGCATTGTAAAGCTGATAAAAACAGGCCCACCCAACATTGCCCACTCCACTGCCCATCCCACTTTAACAATGGTATATTCCATTTTAGGTGGTTTTTCGTCTGGGTGGTTATTGTCCTGGGAGGTTTATGTCTATTTATATTAAGTTAGTTTTCCAAAACTCCCATGTTTCATTAGCATTAAGGGAAGAGGGATCCCAGTTATCAAATTTATATTTAATGGCATTTTGAAATGGTATCTTTATATATTTTCCAGCTATTATTTTTTCTATTATTATTTAGATATCTACCATTATTTGTTTCTGTTTTCTTATTTATTAATTCTAACAGTAATATGTTGTGGTCACTCTCTAAGTGGTAGTTACACATATCATCAATACAAAGTTCTGTAGTGATATTATATACATTTTGAGATACAAGAATGTAGTCTAAAATACTAGTAGAACTGCCTTTAGCCATGTATATTTACGGTTACATCTTTCACTATTATTAAGTATTATAAGGTTACTATCCTCACTAAAGTTTAATAAGCCATTGCCATTATAATTTTTGTTATATCATCTCCTTGTTGAATATGATGTCCAATCTTACCATTAAAATCCAGAGTCGTTCTAGATCATCTGCTTTTGTTTCAAATAGGTTATCGTCAATTAATTTAATGTTTTTAATTAGGAATCCGATTCCTCCTTGAGATTCCTCAAAAAAAGGTTTGTTTTCCAATCCATCTAAGCTGGAATGTTAATTTCCTCATTATCTTTAAGAAATGTTTCTGTTTAAAAGCTTACTGACTTCATATTTTTTGCTTTAATAGCCTCTGATATTATTATAAATTATTTTAAGGTTCACCTTGTTAGAATTTTGTTTTTCCTACCTCTCCTTATTTATGTTTTTTTTTTGTTATAGTTTGTATTATTTCTTGTATAGGTTGATATTATTGTTCTCAATAACCTACACATCACTCCAATGTACAACTTGGGTGGGCCACCGGCAGATTGTTGTTATTATAAATAAATTTTATGCAATCTGTTGTATAAATAACATCTTGTTCATCAGAAAGTATATCATATCTATTAGTACAATTTACGAAATAGTTTGTATTAAATTCTTTTCTTTTACCATTAGATGTTTCTGTGTTTATATAGTTACCCTTTACGTGGATTGGAACAGCGCATTCTTATTGGCCACACCCTTAATACTGATGGCCATAATATATGTTGCACACATTGTGATGAGATTTGTGTCCCATTCATTGCATTGTAACATCGGATCGAGTTTCCGTGTCTGCAATTTATGGTGGAGTGATTAGTCTCGCCACAGTGTAGCAACCATAATTTGTTTTCTTCGTTGTGTTTAGGCCTACACGTAGTTGTGATGCCATTGGTTGTTATTCTGTTCATAATTTTTTTTTTTTTTTATGATCTTATGGATGCTATCTATGTTTCTCAGTAGTTGGGTGTTTCCTACTTTACTTAGATGCAAGTCGCTTCTATTTAAGTACTCCTTCCGACATTTACCTGTTTCTGTTGTAGTGTCATACTCTACATAACTCTTTCATATTGGAGTTTGTTTTAACCTCCTTCACTAGTGTTTCGTATTCATCTGCTGCCTTATATCTAGGTCATCATTTACGCAGTTGTTCGTCCCACAGTGAAATACAATTGTGTTCATTCCGTCAAGTGACTTTAATTATATTACATTTTTAACATCTTTTATCTTTGCTCCACGAAGTATTTCATCTGGGTGTTATCCAAACCTTTTTACCTTATATGTTTAATGTGGAGTCGCCTATGACCAGTGTTCCCGGGCCTGCACTAACTTCCATTGTGGATGGATTCGAATATAAAGAGCATTGAGTTGGTGTTCCTTTAAACGATTTCATATTACAGCTAGGTATATGCATTTGAGACTTGTTTCTGTTATGCCCTTTGATTTAGTTGGAGTTTCTCTTGAATAAATAAAGATGGGTGTTGATGATGTGACTTCTTTTTTTTTGTCCTCTTTTTAGCCAATTAGGCCTTGTTAGTTGCTAAATATCACATGTACTATAAATCAAGATAGCCGTTAACACTGTTAAATTATATATAAATCATCAAAGAAAGGCTGTCAAGGCGAGTGTCCGTGGTCTAATAATAATAATAATAATGGTTATCTTGATTTATATTATAATCAACTATATTGTTTCTAGCCGTACCTATTGTGTAATGGAGTGTATCTTGTGGTATTTGAATCTGTTCAACCATGAAGCATCCGTGGTCTAATGGTAATGACACTCGCCTTGACAGCTTGAGGTCGCAGGTTCGAGTCCCGCCAGAGGCATTTTATTACATAATGTCTTTAGGCCTATTCATTTATTAGAACTAAATTCGTTGAGAGCTATAATAC
>NW_022758350.1:93305-96294 GCF_011630105.1 Anneissia japonica
AGATAATTAGGTACAGCGTGCATTCCACTCGTCAGAGTTAATAACTTCAGCGTTATTTCCCTATCTTGAAATTATTACTTTCAATTTCTGACCTACAATTTTCTCAAAGCTCAGGTAGTGGAGGGTAATCGTGTTGACTGAAAATACATTTTCTTAAAAATATATGCCGATTTGATAACAATAGACAAATCAAGTATTTGGTGCTATTGCAGGAAACTGATGTTTTCAGTCGATAAGTACAATTCTATAGATGTAAAGGCTAACTCAGACAGCGTCGGCCGACGCAGCCCGACAGGATTTATCGTCGGGGACAGTCTTATGCCGTCGTGAGAAATATTAAACACGTCGGGCTGCGTCGGCCGATGCTGTCTGAGTTGGCCTTTAGTGATCCATTTTAATTTATGTTTCCGTTGTGATTTTATTAGGATGATTTTTTTAATCCAACGCCACAACAGACATGAAACAAGATCATAAAAAGATAGTCAGCTGAACAGAGCTGATTTCCTACTTCTGGAATATAATTGATAACTATCGAACTGTTGACAGTATTTCAAATCCATCGAATCATGGAGGAAGTCAACTAAATTCACTTTGATTTGAAACACTCGGGGAACCAGTGATCCAATAATGCCATGTTAAAATAAGATGTAATATTATCAAGAAATACCTTTAGCATTTTTACCCGAACACACGTATGACATCATCATCTTAATTTCCTCTCTGACAACCAGCTCGTGGGGGTGAACGTCAGAACCCGTGCGGTGACAATTTGTCATATCCCAAACATCAATAATTACAATGTTTGGAACATCTTTAAGAACTTCGCGCATTACTGAATCTAATTTTTGTACATACCAATCGTTGAAATTAATCGTTGACATCGGAGTATAAGCGAAAGACCGGGTGTTAGCGGATTTTATGATTACAAGCGTTCGTGGACTGCGTTGGTAGAGTCTTGTCAACGCGTTTCGTACGCAGACGAGACGCCATCGGTAATCATCCAATGTTACACTAGTAAAATGTGCCCATAAATTCAAAACAACAACAGTGTTTTGATCTGCATTTAACTTATTGATTTCATTGCACTCGTATTTAATGTTCTTTGTTAACATCCACGAATTTCTAATCGGTAGACCATGATGAAAAAACAAAGATGTAAAATTATTTTTTCGATCTGTCGCAATCAACGGACCGATTTTATATGTAGATCTGTGCTCATATAACGTGACATCATCCAACGTAGGTAAATTCATCTGGAGATAATTGTGCCATTGACGTAACGTTGAGTCTCCGTAAAAATATAAACGTTTGTTCTGTAAACATGATCGGGTTGCAGAGACACCGATGTACTTTGCGTTACAAATGTTTGAATGCCATACATCCCGGTAGTAAAAGCCAGCGACCATAGGCATATTTCTGCCGTCGTTTTGAATATGGCTGCTCGTAGGAGTACAAGCGGCTAAATTTGACTTGCACAGGTGGTAACCTTCCATTTGATCTAAAATTAAATAAAATAAAATTAGGTGCTGCACAGATGGGTGGCGTGTCGGGGAGAACAACACAATTTGTCAGGGAGAAAAAATAATTAAATAAGCCTTGGAAACCCCTAAATTGTCATAGTTTTCGAGAGCTTCGCCCCCTTGGAACACTTAAGCTTGGTTCCCATACAATCGCCACACGCTATTGCCGACAGCTTTCGGTGATGCTGATTAATTGGTCGAATCGGGGAGCCTCCCCGATTGCGACAGAGACTGCTACACAGGGCAACGCTTGCACTGACAACACGGTAGCGACAGTCTAGCGATTAAGGAAGCCATACTTTACACTCTTGTCGGGGACATCCCCATCGATCGAGGACATCGGTCTCCCTCACCCCTGTCTCTTATACTCCCCCCTCAGGCAAATCCTGGTGTCACCCATGGCTGTACAATGATTTTAATGAAATGGAATGCATATTATATAAACACTTAGGCCTAAATGGAATAGCATAAAACAGATTCAATAGCGGTGAAGGACAGAAAACTGTCTCCCATAGGTATGATATAAACTATTAAGCATATAAAATTGGGTGGAATGGTAATTATAAGTAGATTTACCCAGTCAGCATAAGTCAATGAACTAGGTGTACATTATAACTTAACATCATTGTTGTAACAGCACCTCACTGCTGCATCAGACATTTATTCAAATTTCGGACATAATTCCGATTTCTTCGCATTCACAATAATAGTTACTTTTTTTTTGTTTTGACTGAAACAATTTCTACATCATAATGGCACCTACCAAGAATACAACGAATAACCGTTCAGCAGAATAATACAGAAGAACATTCCACCAGAATAACAGGTGGAGCATTGCAACGTTAAGAAGTGAACTTACTAAGCTAGGAGTACCATATGCCTCCAATGCTAGGAAAACAGCATTACCCAGTGGCGTGCTAGGGGTCAAAGGTGGGCACGTGCCCCGGGCGCCGGATTTAATGTGTCACCAAAAACAGGACAACATTGCGTGGAGCTTTGTGTTTAAAGGCTCCACGCTGTTTTTACAGTGTGGCATTGCTTCGCCTATTAAAATCCAACATGAATCGAACGTGGGTTCAAAGATTGCTTTGATGCTTCAAAGATTACTTTATAATATATATCATTGATCATCATGGAAATTATCATCATATTCATCATCATCATCGTCATTATCGTCATCATCTTCATCATCATCATCATAATCATCATCATCAAACTACTCACCACTGGATTGCACTTTGATTGTCACTGGCCGAGAACGCAAGAGCACCCTTCGGATGTTCTTTCTGAAAGTTCAACATGATGTAATTAAATCTAGAACATGTCATATAATATCAGTGTTAACTTTCCGTCGTCGTCCTCCCACCACCGTCGTTGTCGTCCGTCATTCTCATTACCAGTGGCGGCGCCAACGTCTGAAATCTCGGGTGGGGGGGGGGGGAGGGAACAATTTTAGGAGGGATATGCTG
>NW_022758350.1:96299-105639 GCF_011630105.1 Anneissia japonica
AATTTTAGGAGGGATATGCTGGGGTGGCCCCGAATCAGAGGCTTATTCAATCGATATTATAGATAGGTAGTCTACAATTATGTAGAAAATACATATCCTTTTTTGTTCTCCCTGACGAATCTTGGTTTTTAATCTCTTTTTGGGGTTAAAAATGGGAGGGGGGGGGGAAAGAAAATTATCTGGGGAAAAATTCATCCGGCCCCCCGCTGGCCATACCACTATCATATCGACATCGTCGTCATCATCACCATCATATCATCATCAACATCATAATCATCATTATTATTATCAATGATTATCGAATAATTGCCATAAGCATACATTCATTGGTCACTTACGTTTTAAACGCAGCCGGCTCCCCGTCTATTAATAATCCATTGGACATACTCTCTGTCAGTGGTGAGTTACCGTGATGCTCAATCCAAGAAGAGCACGGTAGATGCTTTGGTTTCTCACAAAACCATGGCTGATGTGCGACTTCATCAGTAAAATTACATAACTGTACGGATGTGTTCATATGCACGTGGCATTTTGTGATTTCTGTTTTCCCTCCCAATTGAAATTTCCCCTCGTAAACCATTCGATATGGATGTTCGTGATATATTCTTTTCAGGATCCTGATAACTTCACTTGGTAGTATAAGTGACACTTCTATGTTAACTAACCCAATCCATGGCAACGTAAAATATGCGCTGTATGTACCATTTCCATGATCAATTATTGGTCCATTATTCGAAGAACTCGCGTTTAATTTCTGGTTGTTGTAGATTCTAGCTCGGAAATAATCTCCACCGAAATGTTTAGGATGGTTACTGTCATCGCGCGCCTCAATAAACACGTGTAGCGTATCACATATTACGTATTTATTCTGTAGTTCAACGATTCGATATGTACTTTTTCGTGGGCTTGTTACCTGTAGGTCTACATCGAGATGATTTTCATTTAGGTCAAAGGCATTATAGCTGGACAAACCGACCTCTGTAGGTGATGTCGCCTGGACTACGTGACCTAGGCTTGTTTGGCTGTTCATGGAAAATGAAAGTAGTGAATCCGGGGTTTTTTCTGCTTTCGAGTATCGAATTGAATCCAAGTTGGTGAGCCTCGGTGCCGAAATATGTCGTTCAAAGGAATTCTGTCAAGACAAGATCAAGTTCTGGTAGTAAAATTGGGTATGGGGCATAATTATATTATATTATACAGTAATCTATATACAGTAATATAATTAACCGCCATGGCTTATGCAAGTAAAAATGAAAATAACAGTATAAGGCGTATGCACGTGCTTAAGCTTAAGAATAGCAGAATACTGGCAAAACAGGTTAGATGAAAGTGAATTGCTAATGAAGGATTAGATTATTTCGTATTTCTTTGGTTATGCTATGACATGGGGCCCGTTCGAGCGAAAAAATATCCGTGCGATTTAATAGTTAATTCACCGGTACACACTTTCTAAAACCGCTCGGACACTAGTCTAATTACCTTACCATCTGGATTACCCGCGACAATTTTGACCACCAAATTGCTGGGTAGTATACCGTGCATGGAATGACATGGAGCCGGAGGCGATGATAAATCAACCTTAATTGTTTTTCCAAAAGTTTTGTCCACAGCCCAGCGCGAAATTCAATAGGTTACGGCTCAGGCATGGTTGCAGCTCTCCTTCGCCTCCTCATACATGCACGACGAAATCTAAATTTAGTAGCATAGCTACGCGATCGATTTGTAGATTTACCATTATTCGGAGAAATAAACTTGAATAAACTAGCCTACGTACAGATTTTAAAGCAGCCATTATAAGTTACTGAGCTACATTATCGTTCCACCGTGCCGCGCTGTGTGTACGTGGGCCGGTTATAGTAGCAAGTAAACAAATGGGATAAGTTGAAATTTACTTCCAGAGTAGTTTCTTTACACGCTAAAACTTGCTCGAACGGTCGACCACCCGCTGAGTGCTCAGCGCGATTACCCGGTAAAATAAACGGAATACGGTTGGTGTTTTTTGCTCGAAGGGGCCCATGGGCGTCGATCGGTGAAGGACAGGGGGACACGTTCCCCCCCCCACCTTTCAAAGTAGGGGGGGGGGGACATCAACTCGATTGTCTCCCCACTTTTCACCAACCTTCTATAATTAAAACCCCACTTTTTAATAGCGAATGGAAAGAGTAACAATTACGTATGACTCATGAATGTTGTCTGTTCAGTTTTCCAAGTGCGGTACGTATTTTGCGGACCAAAACCGAGTAAAAACGCAATTGTTTATACAGTTCGTAACCATCTCAGAAAACACTAGATCGATTTTATGGGTGCAGCGGTTATCAGAGGCTAAATTTATTGTGAAAATAATGTACTGAACGTTGTTAAAATTGGAAGCGTCTACTATAAACGATTTATTCCTTTTGTATATTATTCTGACCAGTACGTTTATACTAGTGTTTAATATTATCTACATACATAGGATTACTGTTTTTTCTAATTTCAAAAAAATATAGTTAGTTAATTGAATTTTATATAGCAATTATTAAATAATAATTATACAGCCTTTGACACGGACATGTCTATCTATTTCGATTTAGTGATACCAAAATTTTACAAACTCCAGTGTTACGTTGACGCAATATCGCAATGACGTCATAATAATCAGTGGCGGATTCAAGTGGGGCCGAGCCGACCCTAAATTTTTCAAAATAATTTTTTTTAATGGAAAAAAAAAGGAAAATTTTAATTAGAATTTAGGTCTGAGAGTCCCATTTCCGGCAATCTAGAGTATCATAATCATAAATTTTCTTTCCTCAGCCCCAACCTGAGGTGATCTACTCTCCCAAATTGTGCAAGTCCCTCATTGTCCCCCTTCTATTTTGCTTTCCTCATGGAGCCGCCACTGATAATGATAAATTAAGTAAATCACGTTTATGTTGGCGAAATCGAAATGCTAACTAATGTTTTGTGTGCTCCCTATCTCCATAGTCCTGTTTGATCGTAAATTAGACGGTATTATTTCCACTCACAATAGTGTAGTCGCAATATTGCTTACACAAAAGTGAAATTCAAAAAGAGGAGAAAAGCAAAAACCTCTTAATTGATTTTAAAAGTACTGTACATGCAAAATAGTGTGTGTTTGCGGCTATCTCACGGTGCATAACAAAAACATTTTACATTTTGACTTAACTTTCAGAAATTGTCACTTTTTGCACAAAAGTGCTTATCTCGCCGAGTTAAGCACTTAATGCAGCAAATTTTCAACTTTAATTACTTTTCAATGTAATAGTGTGTGGTTGCGGCTATCTCGCCTGCCTAATAAAAACTTTTTACATTATGACTCAACTTTTAGACTAGAAAAAAAATCTGAAAAAAATGAGTTAGGGGGAGTGGAATGTTAGAAGCAAGCCAGATATCCTAATTAATCCCTTCTGGTCACCCTAAGCCCTGTTTACACTTGATTTTACCCCTTGTATACAAATGGCGGCCATTTTTCAAATGGCCGCCAAATTTATCTAAAATGTGCATAAAATTGGAACTAAATAAGCTACAGATATTATTTTGGTGTCTAAACTCATAATTTATAGACAGGCAAAAAACTAGACATATAAAAACTACTGTCACTCAAGCCAGAATGGAACATAATTTAAAAATAGGTGTTTATTTGTAATCGCAAAATATACTTAAAATGTACATAAAATAAGAACGAGTATATAAGCTCCTAGTACAGTTTTCTATGTAATCCAGATAGATTTTTGTGCAAAAATAGATTTTATTTACTAATTTTATCATTTTTACTGCGCTGAATTAAAAAAATTTAGGCGCCACTTTTTTCCCAACGTCATCGACCGCCATTTTGAATTTTAAGATGGTTGACGCACCACATAAAACATGGTCATGATTGGTGTCAATGGAAAGGGAATTATACACTGATCATTTATTGTCATTACACCTAAACAACATGATACATATTTACAGTGATATAGACCAATATATAAAGTCACATGACACAAAAGGTCAAAAATCAAAAAATCAAACTTACCAAAAGTTGTCGTGTTTGGTATCATTTGAAAGCTCTGCCAATGATGAGCTATGCTTTCCGGTATATACATATCAGAAACTGTGTATTTTTTTCATATATTGTCCTGTAAATCTGATTATGGCATACTATTAAAAAATAAACAGGACCCAGTTGCCTAATGTTCGTGAGCTCTCTGGGTGGAGTAGGGGAGGGGTGGGTACTCTTACTACTAACTAGCATTTTACTATTGAGCCTTAATCGTGCATAACGCATACGGTAACTTTTTCTATAATTTTCAAAAAAAATCAAATAGAACAAAATCCCACACACTCTTGACTGATTTATTAGAAGGGGTCAGTCCAACTACGACCCATCATTTTACTATGGAGGTTTGACCAGATATGTACACCAGTCTGCTTTCTGGGGAAATGCTTAGTTCATCCGAGTCCAAATGAACCCCGGATAGGCTAAGGGGCCCCACTCTTACTTCATGGTGGCCAGGGCAAATACAGTATGTTGTTTTACCCTATTTATTGATGATTCTACATACAGTAAATACTTGTAACTATGAACAATGGTACCGTTATGTTACGTGCTGTATAATATATTTGATTGGCTGATTGATTTGTTATAACATTAATAGACATGGTCCTCCCAGTGGTGCAAGGGCGAGTCGTGGGTCCCAGGCCCAAACAATGTTAGGAGCACCATGCATATCAGTGAAATATTTTTGCTCACGAAGTGACACCGGGGTGGGTAATCCCCCTAGAGATAAGTGTTAAGGATGAAAAGACTTTAATTTTTAGACAATGCCAAAAAATGTTGTGTGAATAATATTTTGCACACACATTTTTAATTTGAATATTTGCGTGCAACATATTTATATTAGGTCTATGCATAGGCCTATGCACATGCATTTTCTTAGCTTTGCGAATATAAAAAGTATTATCAAAGAATCATTCAATCAATCGTTTCAGGGTGGGTCCAGGAGACGCGGGTCTATCCCAACCCCCAAAAAATAAAGAAGAAAGAGAGAAGAAAGACCAGAAAGAAGGGAGTATGATGTCGCTGTATGATGCTATTTTGTTTAAATGTCTGTGGTCCCCACCATTTCTAAACCTAATTGGGAAAATTCTTACTCTATATCTGTCCCTTTTGGGTGGATGGATATATTCGGTGTAAACACCAAGAATAACCCACAAAAGTCGGAAGAATACTTGTTTCTAGTGAGGTCCCTCTGGTGGTGATTGGGCACTACACCGGCAGTGACCTAACGATAGGCCCTTGGGCCCTTTGGCATCCTCAGACTGGGGGACCCTTTTTGATCCGGTCACCACTTTGATTGTGGGAATTAAATTTGCTCGTTTTTCTAATATTTGGCATTGTATTCTAGATTGCTTTTAACAAAGAAATAAATTATATATCAGTTGCAGATCAAGGTATTCAAAATAGAGTGAATGTGGATAGGGAGGGACTTTCACACACCTATGCCACCTCAGTCCCAGCATGGTTGGGGCTAAGGCAAGGTCATATACGGCACCTCGAAGTGGCCGGAAATGGCACACATAGATTTAAAATGCGAGTATAATTTCCATTTTTAAAACAATTGGAAAATTTAAGTGGTCCCCAAGCCAACAGGGCCCCCATTAAACCTTTACGGGATATACTATGATATATCTTACAGTCGATCTCAGAGACACATTATGCTGTTCATTCAAAAAAATTACACCATTTATACAGCAATACATTATTCAGCATCGGAAGCGCTTTCCAACGATACCAAACACGACTACTTTTGGTGAGTTTATATACTTATTCTTATTTTATGCACATTTTAAGTATATTTTACGGTTATTTTAAACAAATAAACACTTATTTTTGAATTATGTTCCATTCTGGCATGAGTGACAGTAGTCTTTATATGTCTGGTTTGTTGCCTGTATAGAAATTAATTAGTTTATACACCAACATCATATCTGTAGCTTATTTAGTTCCAATTATATGCACATTTTAGATAAATTTGGCGGAATTTTCAAAATGGCCGCCATTTGCATACAAAGTGAAAAATCAAGTGTCAACAGGCCTTAGGGTGACCAGGACGGGTTAATTAGGATATCTGGCTATGTTGACTGCTTCTAACATTCCACTCCCCCTAACTTGATTTCTAGGCCTCTTTTTTGATTTTTTTTTCTAGTCTATTTCAGAGATTGTCACTTTGTGCTTATCTCGCCGAGTTGAGCGCTTAGTGCAATTTTTTAAATTTCCGCAATATTCTTGTTTCCGGTTCAATGTTATCTGCTGATCTCTGATATGGACTGATATGAAATGCAAGTTTCATCAATTTTTTTTTTCAATTTTTTCAATTTAATTTTATTGTCCAATTTTAAAAAGGAAAAGCAGAGCGGAAACAATTCATTGCATTAAAATATAAAAATTGTACATACAGTAATAACAAATAAATATATATAAAATATAGTATTCAAATACATTCATTAGTAGGCCTGTCAGGAAAAATTTGGTCCGGGGCCAAAGTCGGTCCGCCGGATCGATTTTGGCTTTAAAATTACCTACCAAATGTAGTCCCCATAAGCCAAAATCGGTCCGGCGTCTATTTGTAGTTATAACTTGTATTTTTATAACGTTGTTCATATATATTGTTTTTTTAATCAAATGATAGATAAATATCTTATCTCTCATTATATAATATGTTTTCATTCGTTATGTATGAAATCATAGGTGAAATTCAGTAAAGCTTCGCGCCCAGTAAACCCCTTGGTGTAAAAGTACGAAAAGATTTTTAAATGATGTGGTCTTAAATCGTGTTGGTCCGCCTTAGTTAATTTTTTTACCTTGTTTTCAATTCAAGAATTCTGACCCCTACATTTCATGTATTAGAACATCTATTGTATGATCTAATACCCCACACAATAATCCTGAATATTTAAAACTAATACATCAGTCTTGTGTTTCATTTTAGGCACAAACCTAGACCTAACCACGGCCGCCGAAATGATGCATGCTGTGTGTATCGCCGGGTGTATCGCCTAGGAAATGCATTATCAGGTGGGTTTGATAAAACACGTCCTCAAAAGCTCAATACGAATCATAAAAAGACTTCGCGAGTGTGGGAGAAGCATAAATTATTTTCCTCCACTGCACGGGAGAAACAATCATAACCTACGAGCAGCAGACGAGTTAAAATTTAAGTGGAGAGTCCGACGCGGACCAATTTTATCCAAGCGGGACCGGTTTTAGCGGCTAAATCAACCCGGACCGGCCAAAATCTGTCCGCCGTACAATTTTTTGGCCCGGACCAATTTTGCCGTGACCGGCCTATATTGTCTTCTGCGCAGTATATGAAAAATTCCACACAGGCGTCACGTATTCTTTGTTGACTATTTTGACAGTATAAACGGGGAGGGGGTAAGGTTGGGTGGACTCGTCTCAGTTACTAATGCATGCAAATTCTCATACTTACCAAAGGTGATGTCGTATACCACTCTGCTGTGTACGATTTATAGCAAATAACCGAATACACAACAATAGATAATATGAATAGCCATTTTCGAACACCAATGCTAATACCTCGTCCGTCTATGAGCATCGTCGGTGCTGTTGTGCAAGTTCATGGTAATTTGACCTAAAAACAGTGGGCCTACGGTTATCCATGGATCGAATGAACTATATACTGACGTCATGCATAACACCCAGCATGACTGGAAACAATGATAATATTCCTTGGTATCTTCATTTTGATCTAGATAGAGATAGAATGATAATATAATATGAATATAGCAACATTAGTTTGTTACCATTTTTTTCAACAGCTTTGTGATCATTTTTTATTTAGGCCTATACAATTTCATTATAAACGATCTATATCAAGACTAAAAAAAATCATAAATCATCATCATTGTCATCAGTTAGCATCATTTTTATATCATCAGTAACGGTCTAGTTGACAACACGAACAAAAAACGACCAGCGTGACGGAAGGCCTAGCAAGATGAAAAGCTGTTCGACAAAGGGGGACGGAAAAGACGGAAACCTGATTTGGGGTGACACAGACTGTTCGTTGTTTTTGAAGTTTTTTAGAGTGCATTATGCCTATAAAAAAATATTAAATTCTCTTATCAAATTGTGGTCCCGCGAGTCGTAACCGACATAGGGCTTCACCTGTCCGACTGAGATTTAAGTGCCCTGCCCCGTGCATAACGCCGCTGTCAACAGATCACTGAAGTGTTGAGTGAGTAGGAACTTGGTATCCTGTTTCTTATTTGATTTCTTATTCGATTCGTTACGTTATTGCAGTTAAGGAGTTTGGTGCCTATAAATGTGTGCTAAAGACGTTCTATAAATTATTAATGTTCGGTTTGTGCGGAAACACATGGAACTTAGATATAATATGAAGCTGGTTTTATGCATAACATGAGAAAGCTGAGGAGCCGAGCTTGGGGAAGGGCATCGGTTGTTAATAGAAGGGTATTTTTTCAATGGTTAATAGCCTATTTAAATGCATATACAGTATAGACTGTATGGTCACATTTAGTTTTGACTTACTTTCAAGTTTGTAGTCGATACCAGCTGGCAGATACCGTATCATTTATAGTCCGTGTTCGACTTTAGTGTACTTATATAGGCATAATTTACTGTATAATAATAATAATAATAATAATAATAATAATAATAATAATAATAATAATAATAATAACTGTATTTAATGAAGCGCAAACAATTCCATTCAAAATGTTCACATGCACAGTACAGAATTAAAAAATAGAAATTTACATGAAAACAGTACTCTCTAATTACGTAATAATAATCAGTGGCGCATTCAAGTGGCGCCGAGCCACCAAAAAAGTTGTTTGAAAAAAAAGGAAAATTATAATTAGAAGTTAAATCTGAGAGTGCTATGAGTGCCCTTTCAGGGCATCTAGAAAATTATGAAAGTGTCCCCATTCCCCCTCTATTTCGCTTTCCTTGAGCTGATACTGATAAATTAAGTAAATCACCTTTATTCTTGTGAAATCAAAGTGCTAACTAATGTTTTGTGTGCTTCCCCTAGTACTGTTTGATCATAAACTAGACGGTAGTATTTCCACTCACAATAGTGTAGTCGCAATACTTGCGCAAAAGTGAAATTCAAAAAGAGAAGCAGAAAAGGAAAAACCTCTTGATTAATTGTGAAAGTACTGTACATACAAAGAGACTAAATTAATGACTGTTTTAAGTTTATTTTATTTGTTTTTTTCATGGTTCGAATACGTCACAAGCTAATCAGTAGATAATAAATCATTATATATATATATTTATATATATATATATATTATATATATATATAAA
>NW_022758350.1:105925-111580 GCF_011630105.1 Anneissia japonica
CCCCTAGATACCCACTGTCTGAATCTGAATCTGAATCGTAAAGTTGTTTATCTTTTTTTGGAGTCTACAAAGTCTACAAAAGTACACGTCACCCCACTTGTGAAGGAAAAATAAACACTGCCTATCAGTATACTAATACACATTATTAAATTGACATTTACGGACAGATATGTCTCTTTATATAATAGTTTCATCAACAGCAATATCTTTATTTTGTCAATGATTATCATCAACAACATCAATTGCATCTTACCACTATCTAAATTGAACACACCTACAGTAGGCTTATTATCAATGAGTCAGAGCCCAAATTTCTGGTGCAGTATAGACCTGCTATTTCCTCGGATAATTCGCGGAAACAAAAGAAATGAAACCAAAAATTATGTACATACGTCAGAATGAAAAATAGAGGAAGCATCCAATGATAATGCTTTCCGTAGCATAATAATAGCAAATGCGCATGAGTTGTGTCTTTTGTATGTAATTAAATAACACTTGCTGAGAATACTAATTTCTCAGCAATTCAGTAACTTCTCTTTGTCTGTTGACTGGCTATGCAATCAACTTAAATTTATCGTTCGTCGAAAAATCTAGATATAATGTGAAGGAATTTCCTGTAATAATTATTTCATTGGCAAATTAGAAAAATTTGGAGAGTGATTCAGGGATAAAGGCGCCGTGATCATTATTTGACGCCAAGATTGTCAGCAAAATTATAAACTGCCTGGGCTAAACATCCTTCTGCAAATAACTAAAATGAAATAATGAATTTTCCAGCAATTTAACTCATCTGTAGTGCAACTTCGTGTTCTGTTATGCAGGCAACGTCCTTCTAATTAGTCTAACCTCATCCGGTCTTCAGGAGCTTAGTTGCTATTCCATAAATTATATTGTTGAACACGGCCTACATTTTAACCACGCCACTAGTACCAAAAAATAGTAATGTCATAAAATGCTTTCAGTTGGACCTTATATCGCAAATTTTTAGTAATAACCCGCTTTACAGTATCCCGTGTCATTCACATCTGTCTAAGTGTTACTTTAATAATGGACTTTTTTGTTAAGGGTACGTCTTTCTAGTGTTATTAATTAATGTTCTTACACTGATAAGTTTTCCCTGATTTTATTTTAAATATTGTAAACATGTTAAGTTGCATGTTAAAGATAACTTTTGTTTAAATCATAGTATCTGTGATAGTCTTCAATATAGGCCTAATTATTTTATATATTAACGATTTTTGATAGTACTGTATTTATAATTTATTATTACCATCTTTTGTAATGCTTTCGTATCGTTCTATCGTTCTTGATACGCTGTTTTGTACCTTTTTACTTCTCCCTCGGCAAGTTTTACAGAAATAAATAAAAATAAATAAACAAATATTATTTGCTAAGGAATCATAACGATTGAAATGGTATTTATTGAAATTAGCTTTTTAAAGCATGGATGGGGGTATGTACTTTATAGTATGGATTTAAGTTGGATTACGAAATTAATAAACACGATCAAATTAGTCATAAATTGTATTATACCTGTAGTAGGCCTAATACACATGCTATACTAATAACGAATTCCTCATAATAATGTGCGTGAGAAGGAGCCCTTTAAAGCTATGGTGTTATTGCAATTTCATGTAATAAATCAATAATGGTTTTTGTATGAATTTTGGAAACTTGTTTTGCAATAAAATAAATGAATCTACCTTATGTAGATTACGCCGAATACTGTAATATAGGCCCTATTATGGTTAATGAAATATCTTGTGTAAGCTATTTCAGCCCTTAATGGAATAGTTTCAATAATATGTCGTATATGACCCAGTCATATATTCAGTGGCAGATTCAAGGGGGAGCTGCCTCCCCACCACCATTGTTAATTTTTTTTTTTTAATTGAGATATAAAGAAAATTATATTCAAATTGTAAGTCTGAAATTGCAATTTCCAGCCATCTAGAGGTGCCATATCACAAATTGTCTTACCTCAGCCCCAACCATGGTGGGGCTGAGGTGGTATATAGATCCTCTCTGTGAAAGTACCTCCCCTGGCCCCCTCTATTTTGAATTCCTGGATTGGATCCACCACTGATAGCCACAGGCCATAGGACTTGTATACAGTACAAAAGTCATTGATTCTAAACTGATAGATGCCAACACCTTATAACCGAATTCACTGTACGAATGAAAGTTATTTGGTCTAGGCCTACTATGGGTATAGAGCTGTTTAAGTCTGTTATCACTAAAATCGCTGCACTTTCGAAACAGAGTTTTCACAGCAAACGTAGCTTTATCCGATGGTCCATTGTTGTGAGGGAGGGGTGATAGAGATATCTGCCGTGCCTCCTCTTAAATTGCGGCAGACAATTCCTAGATCCGAATATTGGTTTCTGTTTCGCCGTCTGATGAGCTAAATTTGGATCCATAAAAGGAATGAAGGACATTATAAACTGTAATGTATGCCTGTATACTTCGTGGTATCAAGCTTGATTGTTCATCTACAGATCATGCTTGAGATGCAGATTTGAGGCAAATATGGGTACGTGCGTCCAGTACTAGATCTCGGGACTGATGATATACATAATCGAAAACCAGAAAATGTGAAACAATAACGGCAACTTACCAATAAATTTAGCTTGTTGGTTGAATACCTGTTCTCCTCTTGGTCTCATACTACGGATGTCTCGCCTTGTTGTATGATATCCGATCTGAGCTTTGGGTATAGCGAATGCTTATTATTCATTCAACGATATAATACGCATGTGCGAGACAAGCATAAAATTTCCCCCAATGAAAACTCACAACCGGGATTGGTTTAGCAGTGACTGGCGTATTTATTTTTTACCCAGTCAGCAGCATGCTGACTGAGTTCTGTTTCTGAGCAGTTTCTTACCCAGTCAGCAGCATGCTGACTGGGTTCTGTTTCTGAGCAGTTTCTTCTTACCCAGTCAGCAGCATGCTGACTGGGTTCTGTTTCCGAGCAGTTTCTTCTTTACCCAGTCAGCAGCATGCTGACTACTGACTGGGTTCTGTTTCTAAGCAGTTTCTTTCTTTGTTTCTGGCAACATTAAAAGGCTACTAGTGGCAAACTACTGTGCCGATTTAATTAAAACTTGGTAAGTAGGATCAGTGCCACTTCGCATTTCACAACTTGGGGTCAAAGGTAACATAAGGGGCATTGGGTCAAAAAACCCATAAAACCGTATAAAAGACTACTTCTCTCACAAATAACGTAGCACAGTCTTGTCCTTTGCACATATACATTGGCATAAGGCAGAGTCTATAGGGTGTTCAGGGATAGGGGGTCAAATGTCATTAAGGGGTAATTTTATTTTTTTTCTGGAAACATTTCAAAACGCTACTAGTGCCAAACGATTGTGCCGATTTCAACCAAACCTGGTCAGTATAACCGGTGACACCTCTCATACACGGGGTGTTTACTACTTGGGGTCAAAGGTCACATAAGGGTCATTAGGGTAAAAAACTTTTTTTAAAAAATGAATAAAAGACTTTTGTCACAAATAACATACACAGTCTTGTCCTGGACACATGTGTATTAGCATAAGGTAGGGTCTATATGGTGTTCAGCGATTTAGTCAAATGCCATTAAAGGGTTATTCTTTTGTTCTATCTGGTAACATTTCAAAATGCTACTATGGCACACGATTGGACCAAATTCAATTAAATTTGGTCATTAAGAACCAGCAACACCTTCTACATCCCTGTCTGGGATCAGGGGTCACATAGGGGTCATCGGGGTTAAACTTTCAAAATAGCCCAATTGAGCTCAAATTTACCAGGAATGATCCTTAGGACCTTCTAAACACAAACAAATACTCTTCACCTCATAGGTCAAAGTTCATAGGTCAAAGGTTCAAAATGTTACTAATGGCAAACGATTGAACGGAATTCAAACAAATTTGATCATTAAGAACCAGTGACACCTCTAACACCCCAGTCTGGGATCTGGAGTTACCTAGGGGTCAAATTTTCAAAATAGCCCAATTCAGCTCGAATTTACCAGGAATGATCCTTAGGACCTTCTAAAAAAAAAAAAAAAAAAAAATACTCTTCGCCTATAGGTCAAAAGTCACAAGGGTAATTTTGGTGAAAATTATCAAAGGAGACCTAGACAAACTGTGTTCTTGGTCGCACTTATGGGGTATGGTGTTGAACCCTAAGAAGTGCAATACCATGACCATCACTTTAAATAAAAACAAAATTAATTATATTTATTTAGTTGATGACAATCCTATTAATAAGGTGCAGCATCATCGTTATCTCGGTATTATTTTAGATTGTTCTCTCACATTTTCTTTTCACGTTGAAAGTCTTCTTAAAAGGTGCAATAGGCTGCTTGGGCTGATGTGGCGCAATTGCACATACCTGGATACTCATTCTAAGATTCATCTCTACCTCACTCTTATTCAACCCAAATTAGATTTCTGTTCTATTATTTTTAATTCATTCTCAAAAACTCAGGCCTCGCGCATTGAGCGGCTTCTTTCCAGGTTTTTGCGCTACATCAGCCACAACCAGACCATTGAGAATAATTTAAATAATGACATTATTATCCTATAAGGATTATAAACTTTCTATATTTTCACCTCTGTCCCGCAGATATCTTAAAGATCTTATTTTTCTATTTAAATGTATGCATTCCATTTGTGATTGTAATTTAGTTTCTTGTTTTGGCTTCCTTGTTCCTGTTCGTAATTTAAGAAATAACAATGTTTTTAATATTCCTTTTAGTAGAGTTAATGTTTAAAAAAAAAAGGTTTATTAGTAGATTAAGTATATCCACGCTCCACTGTGTACTGCCTGATGCCAACTTGTTCTGTCAATTACTAATGATTCAAATTTGGATGGATGGATGTTGAAGCAATTCATATCTCTTTTACATGTGTCTCTGAAGCGTAGCTTTGGACGTCCAACTGGTCTTGTCCCTTCTTCTAATTCCCCATATAGGAAATCCTTGGTGATTCTACCATCTTTCCATTCTACAGAGGTGGCCTAGCCATCTCAATTTTCTTTGTTTCAGAATTGCAAACAGACTTGGTACACCAGAGAGGTTAAGAACTACCTCTTTGGTAATCTTGTCCTTCCAACTAATATTTAGTATGCGGCGGAGACATCGTAGATGGAATGCATTTAACTTTCTTTCCTGAGTTGTGTACAATGACCACGTCTCACTGCCATATAGTAAGATACTTAACACACATGCAACATATATTTGAACTCAGTGGCGTAGAAAAATATTTTTCATTGGGGGGATGATTGGCGTGTTAGCCAGTGTCGTAACAGGCGCGGGGGGGGGGCAGGGGGAAAACTTCCCCTCCCCTGACGGTTTTTACCGGGTCGACCAAGCCGTCGTACCGGGCTGGGTAATAACAGAAAAGATAGAGGGGAGAGGGAGGGAAAGAGAAAGAAGAGGAAAAGAAAGGGAAAGAAAAATAGAAGAGAAAAGTAACTTAAGACAAGAATAAAAAGGAAGATATCATAATGACCAGACTCACAACACCCATGCAACCCCTTCTCCACTTCAAAAACTGTCATAACTTCTTTGATCTATGCTGCCCGATGGCGTAACCACTGGGGGACAAGGAGAAAATATCTATCTTTGAAAAATCTTCCCCACACCCCCCCCCCCCCCCTTTCATC
>NW_022758350.1:111654-121916 GCF_011630105.1 Anneissia japonica
TGCACATTTTAGGGAGTTTTGATCAATTCCAACGAAATTAGAATTAAAAACACCGGGGGACAAGGGGAAAATATCCATCTTTGGAAATCTTTCTCCACTCCTTGACAAATGCATCCTCAGAAAGTGCCAAAAATTCTCAAATTCTTTGCGCGCATTTCTTGTTACGGTAGGACAATTTCCTCTATAAATTGCACATTTTAGATAATTTTCATCAATTCCGACGAAATTAGAATTAAAAACACAAAAATATTTTGCGTGTTTGGCGCGCATTTTTTAGGGCTTTTTTTTAGTTTTATCCTTTTTAGTTATTTAAACACATAATAGTCCCAAACTCAAGAAAGACAAATTTAAGATAGATCATTTTAACCTAAAAGAAGGGCCTCAATGTGTATAGATGGTGAAAGAATGTGTTTGTAATAAATACAACCATGATGAAAATGCTTATATTTAGTTTCAAACACACGTGTGTGGCCTATATTATAAATAAGATAAGCCCTATGTCGTATTGTTTTCTGTCTCTTATACACATCTAGATGTGTATAAGAGACAGGAGTGGGGTGGGGTGGGGTGGGTATGTTAAATTACTAACCGGGAAATGAGGATTATATGTTATTATTATTGTTATTGTTATTGTTATTGTTATTATTATTATTGTTATTATTATTATTATTATTATTATTATTATTATTATTATTATTATTATTATTATTATTATTATTATGTTGTGATGATGTTGTTTGTACTGTTTTTTAAATTTATTAAAGAGGGCCCCTGAATGTCAGTTAACCTACTGGGCTAGAAGGGTTACCCTCTTTAAAGATGGTTGAAATAAAAAATTAAAAAAAATATACCCACTATGACCCAAGACCCCTGTTACGCGCCTGGTGTTAGCGCCAATGTGTGCCCTTGTGAGGACAGGAAATGTGCCCCCCTCTGAAGCTGGAAACCTTGTTTTTCCAAAATAAATTGATGCAATTTGCTATTATAGGCCTAATCAATAAATTCCTCATCAACCGATATAACCTTAAACATTCTTGGAATTGATATAACATTACTGATGTCGTACACGCCCTTCAGTGTGAAATGTGGCTCTCTTTGCAAGCACATCTAACATCTAAGGAAAGAAGAGCTTAGATTGGTACCAGATAAAATAATTTTGTTATCAACATTAATACAATATGCTAATTTTCATCTTTGTAAGCGCATAAGACAGTGCAAATTATTTCTGTGACAGTCTTTTGAAGTGTGTAAAGCTCCATTTTATCCCATACATAGTCAAAATATTGGGGGGATGATACAATGGACCATCCCCCCTTTTCAAATATTGGGGGGATATATCCCCTCCATCCCCCCGGGATCTACGCCTATGTTTGAACTTTAGTGCGCAATGTAAGGTGTTTATTTTTCCATGCACGGTTGGTAAGCCGGCCAAACTGTGTTTCTGCCTTTCCAATTCGTGTGTTGATCTCGTTACTTAATGAAAATGAATTGGTCACAGATGCACCAAGGTAGGTGAACTTGTCAACTACTTCAAGTGGAATGCCATTTAGTGTAATAATTAGTGGATGAGAGTTGCCTTGACACAAGACAACCGTCTTCTTTGTGTTAATGGTGAGCCCAAAGGCAGTGCAAGAAGTTGACAATCTGTCCAACAGTAATTGTAGGTTTTCTTCACTCTGTGCAACCAGAGCTGCATCATCTGCAAACAGTAATTCTCTGATAAGTACTCGCCTCACTTTGGTCTTAGCTTTTAGCCTTTGAATATTGAAGAGTTTTCCAGTTTTCCAGAAGGGCGAGAGTGTAGATAAACTCCTTCCATCTCTTCTGTGAAGGCCAACGACAAGACTACTGAGAAGTAAATTCCAAACAGTGTTGGGGCCAACACACATCCTTGTTTGACACTTGTGTTTATGCCAAAACTAGCAGACATGCAACATTCAGACTTAACAATGTTTTTGTGAAAGCTGATGATTAAGTTTAGCAGTTTTGGTGGGCAACCAATCTGTTCCAAAACTGTAAAGAGACTATTTCGACTGACAGAATCAAAAGACTTTGAAAGATCAACGAAGGCAACATACAGTGGTTTGCGCTGCTCTCTTGACGTCTATTTTAATTGGCGAAGTGAGAAGATCATGTAAATGGTTGATCGCTTGGTTCTAAAACCACCCTGTGCCTCAGGATATACTCTTTCAGCAAGAACTTGAAGCCTTGCTGCAATCACATTTGCAAAGGCCTTTCCAGTAATGTTAAGTAGTGATATAGCTCGGTAATTTTTACAGTCGCTGCGGTCGCTTTTTTTTTTTTTATAGATGTTTATAAGGACTGCATCCCGCATGTCTTGAGGCACATCACCTTCTCTCCAACAAGATATTAGAATGTGATGCAGGTGTACAATAAGTTTTGGTAAGGCACACTTTAATAGTTCAGCTGAAATACTATCATTACCAGGAGCTTTCCAGTTTGAGAGTGAGTTTACTGCAGTCTATAGATCCTCCATTGTTGGTTCTGTATCAAGCTCATGCATAGTTGGTAAGGCTGGTATATGAGATAAAAAGACATCGTCAACTTCAGCTTCATTTGAGTACAAGTCGTTGTAGTGCTCTACCCAGCGAGCCAACTGATTTTCCTTAGTCAAAATAACAGAGCCATCCTTTGCTTTTAGAGGAGCCGTTTTTTTTTAATTTCTGGCCCAAGGGCAAGCTATACATTTCCCGCAGGTCGCCATGATCACTTGCATGTTGAATACTTTCACATAACTGTATCCAGTATTGGTTTGCAAATTATCTAGATGTCCTTTGTACTGCTGCCTTTTTTCGCTTGTATGTGTCTTGCAGATTCACGCGTAGGTCGTTGTTTGTGTCTCATGTATGCAGCCCGTTTTTCTTCCAAGTTTAGTATAATTTCTTCGGAATAAGTGCTGAACCAATCAACATTTACAGGCTTACTTTTACCAAATACCTTAACAGCAGACTCATATATGATTTTTTTGAGGTGGCACCGTAACTCTTCGCCTGACTCATGACTGGGTTTTACCGGTAGATTGCATTCAAGTTCTGTTGCATATTCTTTACATAAGTTTTCATTTCTTGTGTTTTGTATATTTACTCGAACTACCGGTTTGTGTTGTTTCTTGAAGTTTCCCTAACTCTGTGGTAATATTGGTGGACATCAAGCGCTCAGAGATTCCAGAATGTGTATCTAAGTTTACCATGAGTTTATTTCTTATGGCAAAACCAACACCAGATTCGAGGATCTTGTAAGCATTTGTCTTGCCAGAAGAAGGTGTAGTTTGCTTCCTGGATCATTCCAGAATTTGCTAGTCTTGTTTCCTGAAGTGCTACTAAATCAAGGTTTAGTTTGAGTAGTTCTCTGCTGAATTTGTAATTTCAAAATCGTCGTTTAAATCCATTCCGGTTTGCATGGTCCTGACGTTCCATGTTCCAAATTTCAATCTTGTCTTCTTTTTGTTTGTGCTGCAGGGTGCTTTGTTTTCCGCTTGCTTGTCCAGAGATACCTCTATGTAATCTCCATACACCCATTGAAAAAGGCAAGCGTTGGCGGGTCGGTACCCTACTGTCTGGGGGCTGCCCAGATGAGGCGGGCGGAAACTGACCAATGAGATTCAATGACCTATCCCACCGTCAAAGACAACCCGTGGCACCTAGCTCTACGCCAATTAAGCTGTGGTTTATAACCCGTGACTGTTGTCTTTCGTGTTAGTTCCATTACGTATAAGGTAATGATGAAGTGTCCTCTCCATTTGAGATAGGTATGCTATACGCCTAGGCAATTATTGAAGATCCAAGTTTGCCTAGTACTTGGATCTACCCCTCGACTTTGTCCGGTGTTATCTAGAGGAAGAGCAGTGGCTAATACATCTAGGACCGGAGTCAGTTGCAGAAGCTGCCGATAAGACGTGTCTATGACAACATCAGATCGCCTATTGGGGCTTCACTCCACTTGTCCGTAACCCTGGACAGGGGCCCATACCAGGTACTGTCAGCCGGAGCCAGCTGAGCCCGGGACTCGTGTAAGGCAAGGTCGTCCCCAGCTAACAATTTAACGTTAAAAAACGTTATAAAAACGTATGAGTTTGGTTCAAAAAACGTTTTAGTAAAACGTTTCGAAAACGTACTTTTGTGGAGTTTTGGAAGCGTTTAAATAACGTTTTAATGTAACGTTTTAAAAACGTTATTATAACGTAAAAATAACTTTTGGTTACATCGACTTTTTTAAAAACGTTTACAAAGGGTTTTTATTACGTTTGTAAAACGTTATAATATTACGTTTTAAAAACGTAATTATGTGAAATTTTTAAAGCGTTTTAATAACGTTTCAATTTAACATTCAGAAACGTTATTATAACGTTATTTTGATGTTTTTAAACGTTTTTAAAACATTCTTAAAATGTGTTACAATACCAAAGTCAATGTAACTAGAGTAATTTTTAACTCTAGTTACATTGACTTTGGTCTTGTACCACCTTTTAAGAATGCTTTAAAACCGTTTAAAAACATCAAAATAACGGTAAAACGTTTGAGTTTGATCGGTGTTCCAAGACGTTTTCAAAACTTGAACAAAGGCTGTACACTGAACCATGGATATCCTTAGGTCGGCCTCTGGTCACATGTAGGATTCCAACTACATCGTGTTAACTTTGATGGTCTGGGACAAAAGAGGTCAACAATACAAAATTACTTACAATTATGTAGCGTTATGTGTTTATCCTTAATATTTAATGCGTCCTGTACTGTACTTAATTATACTGTAAATTAGCAAAAGCCCAATTTCAATATAGGACAGAAGGATATACAATAATCAATATCCAAAAAAAAATAATAAATCATAATCAAGTTAGAATCAAGTGCTGACAATTCTATACTATTTCTGTAAGTACAGTTATTTCTGTCAGTATTTGGCAAGTTCAATTGATTTTAAAAATGTCAAAGAAATATCAAAAATAAACAAGGGGCCTAGTGTACAAAACTCCATAGTGCACACTTAAAAATCTTGGATATTGAGAAAAGCAGATGGCTACACTCTCTCTGAATCAAGCCTTGACAGAGGAAATTCATAGCTGTTCTGTCACAATGGAACCATTTGCAAAGTAGTATGTTGTATCAGAACCAATAAAGAGGATGTGCTACAAATCAAACGCATTCACATAATATTGCTGTCGTCCTCATCGTTGTCATCTATTCTGGCAACTACATCTTCTTCATTACAAACTTGCTTAAATTTCTGTAAAAAGTGAACACAAAAATGTGTCAATTTAATCTGCAGTCGGCCTTTTCTGCTTTTTATAATTAATATTCTACATGTAGGATGAGTTTTTGTATTGTTTTCTGAAGAAGTGATTTTTAATTACTGTTAAACTTGACTTAACCAAACATATTCTTTTGAGTATCTCATAGAAATAAAAACCATACTTTTAATAGTCCCAAGGTAACACCAACTCAATAGATTTAATTACAAACGCATGATCACTCATCAGGGCTAGAAATTTACTTTTTCAGCCACTAGCAACCTATTGCTAAAATGTGCTAGTTGTTAAAAATGTAACTAGCAAAATGAGCTTCTCAACTAGTAAAATATATTAATACCAACTCAACATATTATTTTCGGAAAATAAATTGTATGAAAATAACTAATGATGTACTTCTATAAATATGTGTGTTAAATGTTTTAATATAATATTTTCTGTTATGGTGAGTGTAGTACAATAAATATCACAAAGAAATAGCCAAGCGAGTATAAAAAATCGATTTCTATACCTTGTCCATTTATTTACTTCAGTGTCAGAAAATTTTTAATATGAAGAAAAAAAATCATGATACAAAATAAAAATTTAATATTATACTTAATTTATTTTTTAAAATAAGTTAAGTTTATCATTCATTTAATTTTTATTTTGTATCTGTGATTTTGTTTTCATATTAAATATGTACTGCTTATTGGAATTTTTAAAAATAATATAATTATAAATACAATTTATTTTATATTAATTTTATATCATATTATTTTGAAAATTTACAAAAATATACTTGTTTAGTGTCACACCCTCAGAAATATTCAGGGGCGGGAGAGTGGGGGAGTTTTTTTTTTTTTTTTTTTTTGCCAGACTGGCCTTGGCCTAGCTAGCCTAGGCAGGCTTAGCTAGGGACTAGGCCTAGAGATTTCAAAAACTGCATTGGTAGCAAGCCAAATTTTTGACAGAAAAAGGCCATAACAGAAACTCAATTTTACATAAAAGATTTGTTTGTACAATATTTATTTTGATAAACCTTGGTCTTTTAAAGCTGGGGCTAGACGTTTTGTAGGCGTTCGCTGGTGCAGTAGTAGGCCTAGCCTAGGCCTAGGTTAGGAGGTCTACTACTACAGTACTAGGCCTAGCCAGACTAGCTAGGCTAGGGTCTAGTAGGCTAGGCCTAAAACATCTGCCAATTGAAGCCTAGGTTGAAACATTGTTTATTATCTAAAAAGAACCAAATTAAATATGTTCGCCTTAACTACCGACTGCATCGCCCGTGACTTCTGTCAACAAACCCATGTGAGCGATTTTTTTTTTCTGCACACTGCTTACTTAGCTTGTTGCATGCATGCAAGCAATGTAAGGTTTAAAAAAATTAATGTTGGTGGCGCACTTCACATCTTGTGCTCAAGAAGAAAAAAAAAGACGATCGTTTTTCGTCGATTATAGGCATTTTTAGTCGATTTTCATAATTAAAAAATAAATAAATAAATTTAATAAAATTTGTATTAGTTTTTGTAGATCAGTTTAGTCTAGTTTTAGTTAATACTAAGCTAATTACAAGATATTTTGTATAGATATTTCAACTAGCAATCATTTTTTTTAATTTGCTGGTTTGTGAATTTTTACCTAGCAATTATGACAAACCTACTAGCAAATTGCTAGTTTGCTAGCGTGAATTTCGAGCCCTGTACACTACCTGGTCTACACTGAAATATTTATTATGCATTCATGAAATGGATGGTTATGATTAGATGGATTGTTTGTCAAGAAGGTTAGTGACTTATGTGTTGGCCTGATTGTGGACTTACTTTAAAATGTTCCCTGGCCTATCCAAGCAGTAGAAGGTTACGACGTACGTGATTCGCTGTGGTGAAACGCACACGCATATGCTACCTAGAAGTTGCTCTTGCTGTGGTGTCATTTCAGCAGTTTCCTGATTTTTGTAGTTTCAAGTGTCTGACAATATATATTCAATATTCATTATCATAATACCGTACATCATTATGATGAGACCGTGGTCTGGTGAATTATGCAAATGGGTCAACTAGCAAACAGCCTGTAACAGAAAAATGATACTAGATTTAACAAACAAATATTAAGACTTACATTAATAATAACGAGAGCATCAATGATGCAATAGCCCACTTGACAATAGCTGGCAATGTTTAAGTGCTGTCGGTGGGTGGAGGTTGTGTGGAGTGTTGTTATGTGTATTGAGCATAAAGAAAAACATTTAAAGTTAGTTGTATGCATCATCATAGACCTTTTTTGTTATGTTCACTTAACAGTTAGGAAAGGTGTGATTTGTGTACAGTGATATTAAAGGAAATATGGTTGTTGTAATGTAGGTAAGAATGGCCCCGGAAAAAATGGCCCCAGAAAAAATGGCCCCAGAAAAAATGGCCCCGGAAAAAATGGCCCTGGAAAAAATGGCCCCGGTAAAAATGGCCCTATAAGACAGGTAGGTAAAAATGGCCCCAATGAAAAATTCGGTAATAGAAATGATATATTTTTTTTTAAATCTTCAAATATTTAAATACTGTATAAGCAAGAATTGAATCAAGAAATAAAAAATGGCCCTCAGTTATAAAATTCCAGAAAAAAAATTAATAATAAATAAATGCTGTAAAATACCCTGTAGCAAAAATTTAATTAATAAATCAACATAAAGAATATGCATATTTGAGAACTAAAATAAATTAGTTTTTGTTACAATACTGTTGATTTGACAACAAAACCCAATATCATAGGAAAGTTAATTGCTTACAATTCACATTCTACTGTTTGCCCTAATGTTAGCCCTAATCTAAATGTACCTCCGCTACATGACAGCTTATTATTGCCATCTTCTTATTATCTATTTGTCTGACAGAATCAAAGCAACTTGAAAAATAAAATTCTGAGTTGCTTTTTTGTTCTTTTTAATAGGCTGTATTAAACTCATCAAGAAAGCGAACATAATTTTAGTTAGGTTTAACAATATATGATAAAATATATACACAGATACACAGAATATAGATATTGTAAATGCTTTTGTCATTAGCAATTCTAGCCCACAATTCAGGGCAATTTTTTTTAATGCAATTCTGTCTTCTGTTTGGTCAATAACTTTATGATACATGATACAAACTTTTGAAAATTAACAATTTTTTAAAGTTTTTTTTTTTTCATCAGGTTGAGACAACACATTTACAATAACAACAATAATAATTTACTGTTTTTCACATTAACAATTTTCCTACAAACAGTATCATTATTGTCTATAGATTTAGACTATCAAAACTGGATTTTCAAACTAGGCCTACCACCCATGATCATAGAAAATGTCAATGAAAATATGATAAAATCCTCTTATATTTTAATATCCCGGTCAGCAAAACAATAATGCAAAATTATGCTGCATGAATAGGTGATGAATAGAATCTTCATCAAGCAATGACGGAGGTTTATTGAGAACGAGTTGTGTTTACACAATAGCAGGCTAAAGTCAAATAAATTTGGATATAATATTTAATCATGTATCAGAAGTGGTATAGGAAAATTAAAAAATCAAAACTGGTTGACTGAGTAACTCTGACAAAAGAGATTAAAAATTCTAGCTTATATACACTATTTCAGGAAGTAAATGTGCTAATTACTGTCATTAGTCCAGCCATTAGCTTGAACTTCCCTGATCTTACTCTAAAATCTTGAACTGAAATTTGGAAACTAGACCGAGTACATGGTCACAGTAATTGATTATTAAGTTATCATTATGATGTAAGTTTTAACCAATGGGAGATGTCATTTCTAATGACGAAAAATGTATAGGTTTTTTTTAAATATTTCTGATTAATACCTATTTTACAGTAAGCCCAGCACAGGAATGAGAATTTGATTCAACATGACTCAAAAAATCAGTGATGCATGAAGGTGCCCTTAGCTAGTGTATCTGGCATTGAGTGGAGGATTTATTTGGCAATTACACAAACCATACAGTCCACTGGAACCGACCTCATAAAAATCCTAGAAAGTAGGAAGCTCCAAATCCATTTTACTCCTATAAAATAAGACCTACCGGTATTTGTTTCCGGTGGCTTTTCACATGCGTTGCGCCTTTGATCTTGTTTGGAATTGGAATCCTCGTGGGACATATAATTTATCGTGGCGGTGTGGGTGACTGGACATGAGTAGTGACTGGCCGTTGAAAAATATATAGCATTTTTAAAAGTCTGACAAGTGCAAATTATAATATAAATTATGTACGATTTTAGTCCGAAATACCCAGCATTTGTAACTTTTTATATAACCCTGGACCTCTTAAACGATTCCCGAGTTTAATAGTTTGTTGAATTAGGTCAGATGATCAAAACCCCTTCCCCAACGATCCACCGGAACCTTGTCGAAAAAAGCCAATATCTTGATTAGAAGCCCGGTTTTTTTTCCCGAGGTTTTACAGTATGCTTACTAATAAGTTAGGCCTGTTGTTGTAAGCTTAGCCTATATATAAATCTGTCTCTTATACACATCTAGATGTGTATAAGAGACAGGTAGTACAGTATGCTTGGCATTTAGAAAGTTGAACCATTCTTGGCTTTAAAAAATGTGACCAGTTTAACAATGACCTTTACATTTAACAGCAAATAATTTGAAAGTTCAAATATTATTATCATTAATAGTTTTCAAGGTTGCAATGCTATATAAAAAAAAAACATCCTACTAATGAATTTTCTAGTGATAAAAGTAAACAGACTGTATTAAATATTAATTTTGATGTTGCAGTCAGTTTTCATCAGGTTTCTATTAAACATTTATTGAATATTTTTATACAAAATTTAATATTGGTATGTTTCATATTGTGTTGTCAATATTTATTTCATTCTGGAAATCCCTAGGGAAGAAATTTCATGGTAATCTAACTGTAATATGATCGCAATGTTTTGTCAATTTTATAACATGCTTTTTTTTCTTCCATAATTTAATATTTTATAACATATCATTAGATAGCATGTGACAGTCTAGTGTAGAC
>NW_022758350.1:122842-137211 GCF_011630105.1 Anneissia japonica
GGGGGGGGGGGTGGTCGTGGTCAAGAATGAGGATTGCAATTAGATTTAATAAATTACATTTAATATACAAAAAAACTTATAGGCCTATAATATAAAAATAATATAGAAAACATTATAATATAGGGCCTAAATTAATAAATAATATATAAAATATATAGGCCTATTGCCAGTTGGAATATTTTCTGTTAATTTCAATAAACAATTTTTCAAATTGTATTTCATTCTTAATTTTAATTCATGTTTATATTATACAACCCGAATTTTAACATTTAAATCATGTTTTCTGTATGACTGTATATCTGAAGATAAGATTTTTCTGTCAGTTCAAAACATAATATAATAAGATGAAATGAAATAAACAAAGTACAATATAGGCCAAATTGATATTTTGAGAACGAAACACTAAAATTGATAACAAGAAAGTTAGCAAATCGAGATTTGTAGGCCCTTATACTGTACTACAGGACTAGACTATTGTTTAAATCCAATGGTGAAAATTGTCCTCGAATCTCGCCAGGTAATTTTAATGAGGAAACCAGACAGGAAGTGAGAAATGTTAACATATCGCAGTCGCAAATTCAACTTGACGTAACATGCATGTGACGACGTTAGAAGAGGCTTTGCCGTTCGAGCTTGAAAAATTCAACTTATCGTAAGAATCGTAACCAGCTTATTTTGTCTGCGGCCCAACACGATCAAGACGCGGCTATTTTTGTCCAACTTCTCGTAACAGTCGTAAGAATCGTAAGAAACTCTGAACTTTACGTCGACAGGAAACCAGGCTTTATACTGGCCCTCTATGTCAGATTGTATGGAATAGCTTCATGTGAAGACGTCTCAGACGTAACATCGGGAACATTCCGATTGTATACAGTAACAATGTAAATGTGTACATAGAATGGATAGTCATTTCATTGATTGTGCGTGAATGTCTTTCATGGAACTAAATTTAAACTTTCAAATACAAAGAGCAATAATATATATATACCTTGTTATTTATTTTTTTTTTTGTTATTTCCTATTTACACATTTTTTAAAATGGACATTCATTTCATTGGAGATGAAATAACTAAACATTCTTTTTTTTTCTCTACATGCAATACCAATTTAAGAGTTAATTACCATACTATAATACTACATTTTATTACTAGACTCTAATTCTGCTGACCTATTTAGTTGTTTTAATAAATTTCATAAACAATTTATAAGTAAACAAGTGATAGACATGCAGAGCCAATGTGTGCAATTATATCTAAAACAGATTTTTTTATATATTTAAACTTTGTAACCGGTACCTATATTGCAATATCATCACTGTGAATAGAAAGATTTGTAATGTTTTCAAGACACTCAACAATGAAAAACACCTTGCCAATATTACTGTAGATGTTTTCCATTCTAGATTTTACTTTGTGTACATATGCCATATATCTGTAAAAGAAAAGTTTACTTAGTTTTCACCATAATACTGTACTTACTAGATTTAATAGATAAGGCAAAGCTGTACTATATAGTTGTTTAATATATTTCATAAAAATGATGTATACTCAGGAGTGAATGTGCGCAATTTTAATGTGTTTGATTCAGGTTACTTTACAACTTTACCTTACATACTGCAATGCCACTGTGAACAGAAAAAAGCTTATAATACCCAATAACACTCTTGCCAAATAAACAGTATACAGCTTCTAATCTTGTGTGATGTCTTTTTATATGTTGAACAAAACTAGATGGGAAATGTCAACAAGTCTGTAGAATGGTGGCCATTTTGAAAAATAAAAAATAAAAAATAAAAAAGGCCTCTTCCTCAATTTAAAAAACAAAGCCGGACGTGAAACATGTTTTTTTTTTTACTTGGCCTTACATGACCATAATAATTCATACTTAAACAATATATTAAATTTAAATGTAAATATAATGACAATAACGAATAAATAACAATAATTAAACGTGTACATCACTACTACAATAACAAGATTAATATTTTTCAATCTTATAATCAATTTTATATAGCCGGAGTTAGTTTCGACCTAGGCAAACCTTTGCTAAAAAGGTACACTTTCTCCATCAAAAGGCTTTTTCTATGAATGGAATGACCTGTTCGAAGCACGAACTCCTGTCTGTAGACCAAACCCAGTACCGTTACGATTTTCAATCGTACGGGAAATCCACTCACGAAGCAAAGAGGGGTAGGGCCTGCACAGTCAGCACCCTTTTTTAAAGAATATTTTTAATATATTGTACAATGTGTCTGGGTAAGATACTGACGGGACTACACTACACTTGGTAATGATAACTTATCATTGCTATCGATTTCGTGTCGTTGTAACGACGATAGCAAACAGGGTGGAAGCCAAAGTAAGGATGTTGTCTTGCACATCCTCGTATGTCTTTCCCTCATCCAACAAGAGGCATATCCTAGTTCCGACACAAGTTTGTCAGCTATAGTTCGGTTATGACTGTCTAAAACTATACATAATTTGATACAAGTAACAATCTTCAAGAATCTGGTTGCTGTAACTAGAATTGGAGTTTCATTAGCGATTTCTTCGCGGTGAAAACAACACTTTATTACAACACCGGCACACTGTCCGCCGCTAGTCGCCATGTTGTTGTTTACTGTTGTTGGCTGTACCACAACACGTGAAGTTATTGTAACAAAATCAATTTAATAGTAGACTAAAAAATATTATTCTGTAATTAAAATACAAACTATATCTAATTATAATTTTTAAATTTGTTTTTAAAGCAGTAATAGGAAGTTCGCAAATAATAGACTACGTATCAAAAATACAATATTCGAACGAGTACTGACGTTTACAAAATGTCGTGTGCTAATCTAGCGCAAAGAACTTTCAATTTCGTAAGTTTAAACGTCATTTTCTCGTATTTGCAGAAGTTCGAACATTTCTTTGGTGCTTTTAAATATTATTATAATAATTATCATAATGAGTGAAAGTATTATGAAAATTTCGTAACGGGACTGAACGTTAGGATTTTCACTCCATGGCCTAGTTGTTGTCAACAAACCGTAGATGACAAGTTCACTCAAGCGTTAAATTCTTCGTCACAAGCATAAGAAGGTTTACTGCGCATGCTCACATTCGGTAATTCCGCCTCGTCGTTATCTTTCGTTATCTTGTCGAAAAAGTAGAATGATCAAAAGACAGGATTTTGTTGTGACTCCTTCTAAATAACAACTCCCTGGTACAACAATCCATTCTTATATGCTACTAATGTTTTTAATTGATGATCATATTATTAATTATATAAGAACACAAAAACATCAGATTTAGGATTTTACAACATCTTGTAATTACTTTAATTTATACTTTTGTAGATACAGTACCTTTATTTATAATGTGTATTGTATAAGTTTATTAACTAGGCCAATTGTGAATATGTATAATAATAATAATAATACACATTTTTAAAGCGCCTATTAAAGCAAACAAAACTGGCTTGTCACCGGCGCTGGAGGATGTTAGAAAGAAGTTGAACTATTTGAAGAGGAATGATTTAAGAGTAGATTTGAATAATTGCGGATCAGAAATGATACGTAATTGAGGAGGCAGTATGGCTAGGCTTTAGCCTCATGAATCATTTTGATAATTAATCCTTGGGTACATATTGCACAGTCTTCCTCTTGCTCAGTGCCAAATATGTTAAGTGATGGGGACCTGTACATAAAACCTCAACCTATATTCTTTGTCTAAACAGTATTGACGTATTATGCTAAAGGCAAATTTAATCTGTCGGCAGGGTCAATGTAGTAGTAGTAGTAGGCCTACAGTTCAATCAAAGTTTAATCTGTCACCAAAATAAAGCGATTCGGATTGATGCTGTAAATCACAGCCGTTTTTGCATGGAATACGTCAACTGTTGAATGTCCCATTTATGAGACATATATATAGTGTCTTAAAATTGTACAAATTCCATTATAGGCTAAAACTGGTTTTAACTGATGGTCATATTATTAATTATAGGACTGTCACGCCAAAATTGGTCGGGCCGAAAAATGTCCGGCAGACAGATTTTGGCCGCCAATCGGAAAAACCGGTCTCCCTTGGATAAAAATTGGTCCGTCGGCCTGACCACTTCAGTTGTAAAGGCCAACTCAGACAGCGTCGGCCGACGCAGCCCGACCCGATTTATCGTCGGGGACAGTCTTAACTTAATATTTCTCACGACGGCGGCCGTCGTGAGAAATATTAAACATATTTAATATTCCAGGACGCGACTGCCCCCGACGCACACCATCGCGTCTGCGTTTAACTCACACAGGCCCGACACGACAACAAATCGCGTCGGGCTGCGTCGTACGTGAGTTGGCCTTAAAGCCCCATTCCCGGCAAAATTTCACTAAAAACTGACTTTTTTTTAGAAAATATTCATTTACATTACTCCAATTATTATAAATCATGGAAAAATATTAGCATGAATTTTAGTTTTACGCAAAAGAATAAAAAAAATGAGAAATACAGACTATTTCTCATAAAATATTACCATTTTCTGGACGAATTCATCGTTACTAGGCAAATTCAGAGGTTGTAGATCGCATGCACTGGAATACTCTCGCTTTTATGTATGCTTTTATACAGTCAATAAAGTGCGCCCTCTCTAATGAGATTAGTTTTTGTACTTCGTATCTCGCACAATGCGGTGGTTCGATTTAAAGCTGAGATATGTTTGTTTAAGTGTCAAAATCTCAGTCAGAATCAGTTTTTTAACAAATTTGAAATAATTCCTATGAAATATTATATTTCACTAGTGTCAATACTAAATATCATGTCGGCCGTTTTTATGTGTGATAACAGAACCTAAATCGAGGTAAGGCTAGGACTAGCCTAGCAGCGCTGGATAGGCTAATGTTTTCGGCGCCTACGATATTTCTTCTCACGACCTATCGCAAAATCAAAATGAAAAATTCATCCGCATTTATTTTTTGTGTGGAACACAAAAAAATCAAATTTCAGTCTTATTTTACATTTTTTTTCATTCTTAGGAATGTCTAAATTCAATTAAACATTACAATTTGTTTTGTTTTTTGAACCTATTTAATTTCAGTGCGTAGAGTTCTTATCACTCCATCTTAATCTCTTCGCCACACAGTGTAGCTCACACAACCACGTTGGACCGTACCACTTTACTTAGAGGGGAATAATGGGCACCTAATCACAAATAATAAATGAAATAATATTGTAACATTTTATAATGTCTTAAATTCATTTTGGTCAGTCACTATATCTGATATATATATTTTATGGTACTGTATAATAAAAAAGAACACTGTATAAAAAAAGTCAAGGAGACAATCTTAGCCAAGACGCTCTATACTATAGTTAGAATTTAGCAAGCCTAGGCCGCCTTTGCCTACATGTATAATGGTCGAGTCAATCGAACCGGCTAAATCACGCTGCAGGTTTCGAAAAATAACTGAACGTTTTTAAACTGCTCGTAACAAAAAACTAAACGCTTAATTCTAACTATGTTTACATATTACAAATCAGCAAAGATTTCTCTTACTTTTGATATAAAAATGGTAAATTTATGCAAGTATTAGCTGAGAAATCGCTGTTTTTCTGTCAACTTTACACCAGCACGAGCCGCCTATCGGCGAGAACTGCCGCCTATCCTTTACCATTAGTCGATGTGTGTCAGATCAAGTCAATGTCTCTAAAGAAATGGGCGTTCCGACGAGACCTCTCATCCAATCAAATTGATTTTTAGCTTAACAGACAGCTTGATCAGTCTATTTTTACATACCGAAACAGCCGTTAAAATCGGCCCACTGGTTCATAAGTTAGAGTGATTTTTGTAAACATGATCGCAAAATTGTGTAAACAGATAGGAGTTAATACACTGGGCGATCGCCAACTGACTTGGCTTAAAAAAAAGATTCCGACGACACCTCATTGATTTTAAAATTAAAAATAACATGACATTATAGCTGAAAAAATAAGGAACAAGTTTCAAAAACAGCCAAAAATCGGTCTAATATTAACGAAGATACGTTAAAAAAACTGCTCAAAAAGGGCTGATTTTCAGCGATTTCTCACCGTTTGGCGATTTCGGACCGGATTTTTGGAACACAAAACAAATTGTAATGCTAGCAATTCCGTATTATATTTATAAATCTTTATAACATTATACAAAAATTAGATTTTTCTTAAAAACTGAAATTTTGCCGGGAATGGGGCTTTAAAGGGGGGGTGCGGCGATGAAATAATTAATTTTTAATTTAAAATAGAGGGATGGGCGACCACAAAGACGGTGACGGCACTCGGTTTTGGAGCGAGGAATTCGAAAACGAGGCTCGTGAACCTGTCTCTTATACACATCTAGATGTGTATAAGAGACAGGCTTGCAGCAATTTTAAGATAAAATATTCCTATCATTTATTCACTAAATAATAAATAAAATGCAGAAATAAAAGCATATATGTACAAACCAACTATTGCTGATTTATTGTTTTTAGATTTATATTTTATGAATTATTGAGCAAATAATATACACTATCAAAAATAAGCATTACTGTGACCTTCTTAAATAATTTGGTGGCACAGGGGATTAGAGGTAATGTTATCGGCTGGCGCTATGGTGACTGAGGCTACGGTCACACTAGCGTCTCAAGACTGGCTTTACTCACCGCGGGTGAGATTTCAAGCCAGGCTCGAAATTCTGGGTCGGTCACACTAGTTGGATTGACCTCTAAATTATGAAAGTCGAAACAGCAGAGCCGTAATAAAGTAAAGAGAGAGTTTGGCCAACTCTGTTTCACTGGATTCGATATACGCGCGCGTGTGATTGGGTGGATCGCAATCAAAGATTTTACATCAGACGTGCCCGAACCACTCTTCTTCAACTAATCTATTATCAGCTTGTATTGGGCTCGCAATGCCTTCACTTTTGTATGAATTTGGGCCGTTCTCTTCTCATGTCCGAGACTGGCTAATCTCTCAGCAAGCACGCCAAAAATTCCCGTTTTGTTATTTGTTTTTTTATTTTCTGTCCGGTCTCTCAGCTCGGGTTGGCCCCACAAATCTACCAGGTCAGCAGTTTCCCGGTCGCTCCAAATCAATCGCATTATTATTAATTAAAATTTGAATTAACTTTTATGAAAAGTAATGATTGCGTCTAGATTGAACACACATGAAGAACTCGCGGGTTTTTTTTATTCAAGAACTTCTAAACGCAACGGCGTCATCGACTGTGATTGGTCGACAGCCGACGAGAAAATGTCAATCTCGGTCACGCCAGGGTCAATCCAGGGTAAATATGGGTGCTGAGCCGGGATCGAGATAGGTATACATTGAGATCGAGGTTACGCCAGGCGCCAGTCGCGCAGATGCGGTCACATTACAAAAATCTCACCCGCGGTGAGTCAAGCCAGGCTTGAAACTCTAGTGTGACCGTAAGTAAAGAGCTGGCAGCGTAAGGGTTAAGCGTTATGTTGGAAACCAGGAATATGAGCAAGATCCTGAAGTAGAGTCCACAAAACAGTACACTCCGAAACCTCAACCCGACAGACAAACTATCCAACAGGAGATGACAGAAACTCCACAATTAATTCAAGTTGACAGTCCGATCCAGAATAATGACATAAGAGATGATACAAAAACAAACCCAACAACAGTTCAAGTGAAACACTACCTTCTTTTGAATCGCAAACACCAATAACTACTGACACTACATCCACACCAACAACTCAGGATACTACACCAACACCATGGATATCAACGAGATCAAGGAAAACAATAAAACCACCTATGAGATATATGGACTATATTACATTTTAATAACTATTCATAGATAACAATGCTATCAAACAGTATTTCATGCAATCAAGAAAATGATAGCGGTGATTTTGTTCATATACGTAATTCATAACTGAAATGATTGTTTCATAATTAGAATATTATAATTATAATAAAAAAATAATGATTAATGGTGGAATGTCTTTGAAACCGAGTTAAACATAAATAGAAACCTTCTTATAGTTGCCGAAACAAAGACACATGAAGTGTTGCTATGGCATAGTGAGGAATGTTTTAATGTTTATGTTAAAAAATTAAAAAAGGAGGAAAATTAAAAACTGATAATCTTAATAACTGGACCTAAAAATAATAATCATTTTAAATATCATCAGGCAATTATTACAATATACTATAACTTTAATTTTTAGGAAATTTCCATCAATATAAACTGAGTTTAATCTAAAGAAAAGGAGAATGTAATATACATGTATAACCGTTCCGGACTGCAACATATCTATGTACTACAATATGCAGGTCAGAGTTGATAATAAATATGGCAACCTCTAATGCAGTGTGTGCTGTATGTTATTCAAGTGCGTATAATCCTTATTAATCATATTAAGGACACCACAGTAACCATCTACTTTCCACACCTATCTTATTTGATAAAATCATAAAAGCTGTTTGCGGTAATAAAACGCTAATTTCTACCATCAGTAATAACATAGTAGAAGTTAGCAGCGTTGTTTACAATGGTGTTTCCATGGACACGGAATCGACAGCGGGCGATATTACAAAGCTATACGGAATAAACATGAAACACTGGTAGCAGAAAACCGCGTCTTGGAAGAAAAAATTGATGAATTGGAACAGTATAGTAGACGTAACTGTCTACTACTGCACGGAGTGCCTGAGTCAACCAGTAGGTCAAATGAGGACACGGATATGCTAGCATTAAACATATTGTCTTAAAATATCAGTCAATGTTGGAACTATTGATTTTGATCGTACCCACCGTATAGGGAAAAGGAAATCGTTAATTTCTGACCCATCGAAAGCAAAACCAAGACCAATCATCATTAAGTTTGTATCTTATTGTATCCGTTCAGAAATTTTCCGAAATAAAAGGCTGTTAAAAAATACAGGGTACTCAATAACTGTGGAACTCCAAAAGGACAAAATACAATTGGCAACAGCGAAAAACTGAAAGTCAGCAGCGCAAAACTGAGAGTCACCAGTGCAAAACTGAGAGTCAGCAGTGCAAAACACAGAGTTACAGTGCAAAACTGAGTAGTGCAAAGCACAGAGTCACAGTGCAAAACTGAGTCACAGTGCAAAACACAGTCAGCAGCACAAAACAGAGAGTCAGCAGCGCAAAACTGAGAGTCAGCAGTGCAAAACACAGAGTAACAGTGCAAAACTGAGAGTCACAGTGCAAAACTGAGAGTCAGCAGCGCAAAACTGAGAGTCAGCAGTGCAAAACACAGGGTAACAGTGCAAAACACAGAGTCACAGTGCAAAACTGAGAGTCACAGTGCAAAACATTGGTGGCAATGCAAAACTCCAATGGCAGTGCAACTCAAGTGGAGACCCTCTATTTTGAATTAAAGTTTCACAGCTTTTTTGGACGGTGTCAACAAGTAAAATTGATGAAATTTTTAGGTCACTTTTGGGGGGGGGGTGCGTATAAGCGTTACAATTAATACAAAAATTAAGTGTTTGAAATAATTAATAAACAGTGGGCTATGGAGAAGTCTAGTAGTAGGTACATGTGCCCGGGCTTGTCAAACAACAAGGCCTAAGTCTAGATATATACCTAAATGCCTCGACTTCGTCGGCTTCTTAAGAAACATTGTTTTCCTAAATAAATCTCACTTAACTGTCTACATTTTTATTTTTTTTTTTAATTTATTTTGATTGCGCCTTGTATGTATCCCTTGGCAAAAGGCGCGGTACAAGTTCCTGTATTATTAACTAGTCCAGGCCTAGCCTGACCTAGATTCCGCCGCTGAAATTATAATGTATTCAGGCTCGTAGGCAGGGGGGGGGGGTGCAGAGGCTGCGGGCGCACCACCCCCCCCCTCCTCAAATTCCAAAAGGTCTGCTTTTTAAAACCTATGATTTCACAAAATCGTTCCCAACTATCACAAAATGCTATAGCATGCATTGCATTATAGTGTCGAGGGATCCCGCAAAACTGCTGACATATGTGAATAACGAGACACATCCTCCATTTTCAACATAACCTTTATTATTTTTCTTCTTCCCATTCACTCTGGCCATCTCTAGGTGGCGCTATACCATTTCTCCACACAACCCCCGGGGCCCTCCAGCGAGTTCCACCGAGCGTTAATGAGAGCGACAAGAATAGTATTGAGTATTAATACAGTATATGGAACCCTGGTTGAATAAGAGCGTGTGAACGCCACCCCTAAACAAGGCCGTCTGTGTGCAATTTATGCTCTTTCGGGGTAGCTAATCCTGAAAATGCAATTACACCGACTGTACTGGAATTCATGAATGTAACTATTATAGTGTCACTCATCAACATGCCACCACCATTCCTAACAAAGGTAAAATGGTTTATCCCAAAATATGAACATACATATAAAGTTGAAACTGCTATAAACTACAATAACACCAAATTACTTAATAATTGCTGGATCCAAATCAACGAAAAATTTCAAAACCGTGTTAACAAAAATCTGTTAAACCTCTGAGCATGACATTACTGTCTGTCTTCTGTGATTGATCATATAGTAAACAGGTTCCTCACTTTGAGTGCAGAGAAAACCTTCGCTATTCACAGTTTGCCATGCTCATCTACAATACCTGTACCCCATAACGTTGACCTAGGCCTAAGGTTACCTCCTGCCCATGTGTATATAGTAGTAACTTAAATACTACCTCAGCTGTATCCTATATTAACTCAGCTGGGTACACAACTCTACTTTGTATGCACTCATATAGGTAGAACCGGTGCTCATCTGGCACACAGAGTAATACATGCGATTATAAAGACACTTTACAAAATCACTACAATTCTTCATCCCAACTGTATGAAAATGCTTGATAATAGGAAGGCAATACATTAGAATGAACTGTTTCTTATTCGCTATACCCAAAACTTAACGTAATGAATATGTGATATAACTCCAGGCAAGAACAACCTCTTCTGTAAAGGCTAACTTAATATTCCCTACGGTCCTTCTTATTTCTATATTATTGTAGTCCTTTAACTGACCCCCCCCCCCCCCCCTTTAACGTCTGTAGTTCTTTTAACGCCTGTATTTCTTCCTTTTAGATGTTGGGATTGCATCCTGTGTGTGTTGTACGAGTGTTTGGCATGCTGGATTCAGGTGCTCGTAATTTACCAATGAATTGCATTTGGCTGGGAATGATAACCACTTCACTCTGTATTGCCATGCGTTATTTTGAAATCTCTTGCACAGTATCTTTTCTACCTCATAATACCCCACCGATGGTACGTGTTTTTCTTTCAAACCCAGTCTTTGTCGAGTATCATTGCCCTTGTTGTGATCATGATCGTTGGGTCTGGTGTCGTCTGTGTGTAGTTTGTGTTTTCTCTTGTGTATATGAAGTCCCATTGTGTTGTGTGTTATCTCGTTCTGGTGTGGTCTGATTGGTGGGCTGTTGAGGACAATCTGGGGAGAATTCCTGACCAGGTTGTCGATATATGCTAGGTCTGTTGATATGTATTTTATGTGGGAGAAGGGTGCCGCCATGTCTGTGGCGAAGGCGAACATGAACATCAGACAGTTTTTCAACACCATAGTATGGGCCCGTCCATGGCTTGGCCAATTTCTTCGTTTGACCTGGTGCCAAAACAGGAGTATGCAAATATAGGCCCCTACTATATCTCCAACATGGAACATGTTATTTTATGTATATTCGCTATTGTGTTTGCTGCCTCAATCCATCCCAGTGGGGGAGGTGGTTCATCTGCCGGACGAGCTGCACTCAACACTGAAAGTCGTCCTGCCTCCTCTGTTTTATCTGTAGAATCAAAATCATAATCAGTGAATGGGAAATAATCATCGCCACCCTCTGGAACCGGTGGAATTAAGGGATCTGACTGAGCGTATTAACGCCTACTAACACCATCTGCATTCTGGTGTGTCTTTCCTGGACGATACCCTATAGTAAAGTTGTAGGCTTGGAGAAGTGTTACCCAGCGTGCAAATTTACCTGTTGGTTCCTTAAGGGCAAAAAGCCATTGCAGTGCTGAATGATCAACAACTGCTGTAAAGGACGAACATCGAAGATAACAATCTAATTTTCGAACCGAGTAAACAAGAGCCAAACATTCCTTCTCTGTAATGCCATAATTCCGTTCTGCTGCCGTTAGAGAACGACCAACATAACATATCACATGTTCAATACCCTCTGTGTCTTGGGTTAAAACACCTCCAACGGCAAAGGAACTAGCATCAGTATATAATTTATAAGGCTTACCATAATCCGGATGGGCTAGCAATGGGGGAGAGGTGAGGGCAAGTTTAAGACTTTGAAAAGATGCTTCACATTCTGGTGACCACTCCTTTATTTGTAAGAGCATATAAGGGAGCTGCTATACCTGAGTATAATTTCACGAACTTCCGGTAATAGCCGGATAATCCAAAAAAAGCTCGCAGGTCCTTTAATGACCCTGGCATTGGGTATTCCACTATAGCCCTAACTTTCTCTGGGTTGGGGGATATCCCCTGAGAACTAATTACATGTCCCAGATAACGTATTTTAACGTAACATAAATATCATCCATGTATACTAGGCAGTATTTCCACGTCAATCCATGCAAAAAAGCTTCCATCACCCTTTGGAATGTTGTGGGGCTGTTTCGCAGACCCATCGGGAGACGACGAAATTCAAATAGACCCAAGTGACAACGGAATGCTGTATATTGACTGGATTGGGGATCGATAGCAACCTGATAGAATCCACTCTGTAAGTCAAGTGTAGTGAAATAAATTGGTTTAGATGCCCCGATATTGTCTTAGAGTAGGTATCAACTGATTTTGGCAGCAAACCCTATATTTTCAATGTCAACCTGTCCAATGGTGAGATTCTTACGAATCATACATGGCAGCCATATTGAATTTCAAAATGGCTGCCATTTTCACAGTAATAATAACCATAATTGTGCTATTAAAGCAGGTATCGACATGATTTTGATAGCAAAACTTATGCTTTCAATGTCAACCTGTTCAAATGATATTCTTACTATAATGGTGGCCATCTTGAAATACAAAATGGCCGACAAATTTCAAGCAAAAACTTATACATGCCAGCAATCCCACTTCGGCCGGGAGACTCTTGTTTTGGTATTCTGACCACAGACCAATTTTTCTCACGTTTTTTCGCACTCTTCCAGTGTACACAAAATTGCATTATACGTTAATTGTAGTCTTTTTGTAATAACACACTACGGAAAACGGACCAGACCTTATGTTGAATAATTGGACATGAAGTTGCAGTTGCTAAAATACCAGTCCAGTAATTATAGAAAACGCACTTTTAGACAAGTATTGAATCCAAATTTTGTATCTTGTACTGAAAAAGGGCTAGAAAGTGAGAAATTAATCCATATAGACAGCCTGTAGGCATATCTTGTCTTGCGTAGACACAAGACAAAATGTGGTTATTTAAAATCAATACCGTACTTTTATTATTGGAATACATATCATAAGAATCATGAGATTTGCCCTTATAATACATTAATAGCTAAAGCCTCCAAGGGGAGGGGTTACACGTGTAACGGAAACACCTCTCCCCACCCCATGACCAAATTCCCCCGTTTTCTACTATCAAAATGTTAGTATGTATGACAACTGCATTATTTAAAAAAAAAGTAAATATGTCGATTGAAAAAGATTTTATTACGAACTTAATAAAATATTAACCAGTCCAATGGTGATATTCACATGAAGAACGGATGCCAACTGTCTTTACTCAAAATTACTGACATTTTTTCAGATGCATGTCAAGTGTTTTTACATTATCAGCCACTCCGGTATTAATCTAAAAAAATACATAAGAGTTCCTTAATCAGCAGATCAACGTATCTTGTTAGAAAAATAAAACTTGTGTCATGCTATTCTTCTCTGCCATCTACACATTTGAAACTTGAAATTATTTCATTAGGTATTACCATTATTTTTTAAGAGTTTGCATGGCGAAGTAACAATAATAAAAAAATGTACCGGTATAGAGCCACTCTGACCAGTTATTTATGCCAATTTGCTTATGTCAGACTTAAGGCCTCCTTATAAACTATTGCTAGTGATAAGACTGTGTAACCTATTGTTTATAGATCTGGTGATTAATCACCCATTGTATAGTCTTATGTATTCTGTTAAGTTTCTCATTGATACTCAATGAGAATAGGTAACAGGAGTTGCCGAAAATTTCGCAAATAAAATATTTCTATGTCTCTTACAAGTCAAAGTATCGTAGCAGTTTATTTTGTCTGCGTCTACCTACTGATTTATATATATATATATATATATAAGTTAAATCAATCTGCATACAACGTTGTTTCGTCCTTTAAGGACTCATCAGTGCAGCTCAGATAAATTTGAGATTGAACCTTAG
>NW_022758350.1:137253-141816 GCF_011630105.1 Anneissia japonica
ATATCAATTTATCATTTCACATTAAATGCAATATCTGATATCAGACTTTTCCCAATATATAATGGAATATAATAAATACAAATACATGTCACTACTTTTAATGTTATTCTTTGACTATGCAGTGCAATAAACAGATATTTAAAAGAACAAAACATCTTTTACATGGTAGTCACCTTGAAATTTTATATGGCTGCTAAATGACCTTGACCTAAAATGGCTGTCATAATGACCTCTGATGAAATAATTCCTATCAAAAATTGAATTTGTGAGCTTATGTATAATTTTGCTGTAAAACACGACCACTTACAAACTATTAAGATATTCTACGTATTTAACAGAAAATGAATTGAATGACCTTAAATGACCATCTGACCATATCACAAGTGCTATAAATCATTGATCATGAAAATATATTTTTAGAACTGGAAGTAGTTTAAAAGTCGATATATTGATAAATATATTTTTTGCGTGGCAGCCATTTTGAAATTCAAGATGGCCACCAGAATGACCTCGAATGAAATATTGTAGTTCATAGTAAAAATTTTGAATTCTAAGAGCCTAGGTATGATTCTAATATAAAATTTGATAATTACGAAATATTGAAGATACCATACAATATTTGACCTTGAATGACTTTAAATGACCCATTTATGGCAATCTGACCAGGTCAAATATGATATGATGGAATTTCTCGATCATATAAACATACTCTTAACATTAGAAAAGTGAAAATTTCAGAAAAAAAAGGTTTTTTTTAATTTTTATTATACCCACCACTGCCTTGAAATCTCTACAGATAAGATATGTATATTTCTTCCTAATTATATAAATTTGAAGCATTTAACCATCCTGTATTACATTCACCAATAAAATTTTATTTTTATTTTCTCCTCCGCCTGGATAATTTTGGCAAAACTATTTGCTAAATAAGACAACAAAATCTTTAAAAAAATAAGTATAAAAAAAACAAGGAATAAAAAAAGTTTTGCCTTATTACTGTTATTAGCATTTATTATTATTATTTATCATTAATATTAGTATTATTATTATTATTATTATAAATATTAATTTATTTATTTGCCTATGCCGTGTGTATATCACAGGACGCTAATTGTATATATTTTTTTTACGGTAATTAGTATGATCGGTCCTACTTCATCAGTATCATGTTGTGGTAAGGTCTAATTTATCAATGAATTGTGAGGATGAATTGTTATCTGGCACATTTTGAAATATAAAAATTGTTCGTGTCATATTCTCAATATAGGTTTGTATGTGTATGAACACACCATATATGCAAAAATTATGCAGGTAAATGTATGCATGATGAGTATTCTCAGAAGTACTGTATACACTTTAGAAATGATGTCGATGTTATTAACCCCTACTTGTGTAAGGGCGGATGGCCACACTGTTGCTAAAGTAGCTATTATTGTTCTTTTTTATTTCAACTGTGGAAAATCACGTGGGAACATGAGTTTTGAAGAATGTTTAGCGCCTTCACAACGTATTTTGCCCCAATGTCTAGCGCCCCCACAACTTATTTCGGCCCTAAAACCAACCTATTTTGCTTCTGTGTTTCACGACCCCTGCTCGGTCTGTCCGTCCATCCATCTGTCGGTCGGTCAGTCTCCATTAAGTTTAACATATGGTGTTCAGTTTTGATGCATTATTACCATCCCGTTATTGACGTACCATGTACATCATATTGGGTTTACAACTCAGTATTTTAATCTTTCGAATAATTACATTAGGTTGTCAATTCTTGAACTGTATTTCCATATACAGAGTTGTTTTTTTTTCAGTCATCAAAAATAAATTGACCTCAACACTTGCATGTAAAAATCTTGAATAATTTTATTTATTTATATACTGTAGGTACTTTACCGTTGTGATTGTGATTAAAACAAACTCGTATAGAGCGATAGTTCAATAGATTAATATTTTGATTGTTTTCATTTATATTTACCGTCCTTCATAGTAATTGCACTCGACTTCACATCGTTACTTAATCTGGGCTTTGTTCATAGGGTACTATGAATAATGTGTTTTCATTCAAAAAGCGCCCCTTAAATTTTCCAAGTTGCCGAAAGCACCCTTCAATTTTCATCTATTTCCATAAAATAAGCGACCCCTCAATTTTCACTGTTTTCATAAGCATCCCTTTTGAATAAGCGCCCTGTTTGAATAAGCGCTACTCAAAAAGCGCATTTTCACTGTTTTCGTAAGCATCCCTTTGAATAAGCGCCCCTCAAAAAGCGCAAACAAATTGTAAGCGCAGTGGCGCTTATTCGCGCAAGTACAGTAGGCCAAAACCTTGCCGATGTTACAGGAAATAATCATTATCGAATACAGTTCTGTACGTCACAATTTGTGCAATTGCGCCCTCAATTGCGTTTATCGATCAGTGTGGTTGTGGAACAATAGCTAAGCGATTAATAACGCTAGCTCACTATTGGTCATAACGATAGATTTAACAAGTGTGTGCACTATTATTTCATCGCTTCTAGTATAACAAAGGACAATCTGAAATAGCATTCAATAGCCAAGATAAAAAAAGAACTGTTTCAGCTACGCACAGAAATTAATAGTTATAGGCCATACAACTTTCCACCAATCAGATGAGTGTGTCCTTGTGTCTTAGGAAGAATGTAAATTAGAAAATACTGTAGCCTACATTATAGTTGATTATTTTTGGTCCCTCATTTCAACATATCTGTGATATAGTCGTATTCTGAGTTTTATTCTAACCCCCAAATCGATGTATCTTTCCGCCTGATTTATTTTAACACTTCCCATTGTTAGTTGCATTCTCCGTACACGTACGTAGAAATACAGAGACCGTATAGGTCTATGTATATAGGATCCGTGTACGGAATACACATCACTATTTGATCGTTTTCATTTGTAATTTTACTACTGCAGTAACCGGGAACAGATGTCGGAATTGATGAAATGCACCGGTATTGATATATTGTAAGCAACTGGACTCAGTCATAATTGTTTGCATTTATGGATGATTTTTCCTAGGCCGGCTGTCTATGTTGTTTTTTTGGTATAGCTACCACACCTCATTACCCGGCATCTGCTATACTGACGATGATCTGTGACTTTTAGGCCGCCTCTGCGACTAGATAGCAACGCATTTGCGATCCTGTTTGTGTATTCGTATCCTTGTTTGGTTGCGGTGGTTCAAAATCTCGTGGAACCATTTTGTTAATGTTGTGATAACCCCAATTGCAAAACGTATAGCTTTTTTTTTTTTAAAGAAGCTGCCTGGCTACATTAAAGGAGTCGCATTATTTAATACTTCATATATAGTTTCTTGATCAATGGTTAAACTGACATAAATAAAAATACACACATGATATGATGCCAGATTACGGTTATGTTTTAAATTAGGTTCACGTGGTCAATTTATGTGTTAATTTTAATCTAAAGTACCGTATATATTCTGTGCCAATATGCCATTCATAAAGCCAACCCGCGCATACATTGTTATGAAATAATAGAAGAGTGATCTCATTTGTAAGCTAGATTGAATTTTGTTTTCACGATGGCTCTCAAAACGTTTTTCTCGAGGTTGGTTGCAAAATCTACTGATTCTAAAAAGCAACGATATGACATTAACAAAGAAGATATCAAAGTTCCTATGCGACACGAGACGTTGGTCAACTACAACGACCTGCTGAACCGCGATGAGGAAGGTAATTGTTACGATCATGGACGTTACTGCCAAGGCGATGACGTCATTTCTGGTCCAAAAGAACTCCGTGGTGCCGAAGACCTTCAGCGATACATGATGGAATTGAACCTTCGTGAAAGAGATGTTCCACGGTCCCGAAAGAAGGGACGGTACAGCAAACAAAAGAAATATAGTGTGAAAAAGAGTAATTCACTTCAAAACCTTCAGGATGCCTTCCATTATAATCAGAAAGACAATATTCGGCTGACGAATTCGATAGAGAACCAAAATGTAAGAAATAAAGCGATGTCACGATCATATACGGACCTTTCACAAAGAAATTATGAAGAAATCATTAGTCCACCGGACGAATGGAAAATTTTTGAACCAAACCCACAGCCTAAAACTATTCCACAAAGTCCAGAGAATACAGCTAATGATGACAAAGACTTTCAAATAGACTCCTTGGAAAGAGGTTTCACGCTTAGAGACATGTGTCATAAAAGAGAACAGTTTATCAACAGGTCTCGTCGAGATAAGTCTTGTGAAAGACAGTCCAGATCATTTGAAAGGCAAAACTCCAAAGAATGGCCTCAAGCCAGGCAACGCTCAGTCAGTACTAGCCGCACCTCACCGGCTATGAAACCAGTTATTCGACAGAAAAGTTCGTCTTCTTCTTCATCTCTTGGTGCAAAAAGTCACGAAGGGTTGGTTGCCGATGGTGTCATTAGCCGACCTCCGTCTGGTCTTAGCTCTGGGAATCAACCAAGTTCTTTGTCAGAAAGTGCTGCGGTACACACGACAAATATCCGAACAAGTAATGTACTGGAAAACTTTAGGGCGTCAATGAAGACATATATAAAAGGTTGGTTTAATAT
>NW_022758350.1:142061-147426 GCF_011630105.1 Anneissia japonica
TACATAATGTGTATGCGTGTGTATTTAATATCATCGTCATTGAATAAGATTTCTTCGGTGTGAAATACACAAAAAATTAACCACAGATCTGACCATCCTTCTGGTAGTAAATTCGGCAATACAGTACACCAGAAAGCAACCCCTATATTTTTCCCAAAGACAGTCTTGCGGGCACAGACCATATTTTTCACAACGGTGGTTTTCAGTTTCGAATTCGCGCCCCGAACAATTGTTTTTATTCAGAGCCGTAGATAGAGGGAGCGGGATTCTGCTATACGCGCGTGTGATTGGGTGGATCGCAATCACATGACTTACACCGGGAATGTCGTTACCAAAGAGTATAGGCCTACACAAAACATTGGCGAGCCACAAACTAACGCGATAGGATAGGGAGTTAGCAGTTATGATAGATGATTAATGATATATATTGTGAAATACCGTTATGTTCGGTTTGGGGTTGCTGCAATCGATCCAACAAAGGAACAAAAATGTATCAATTTCTTTAAATTTCAAAAAGTAGGAGGATTTGGGATTTTATTTAAAATTTGAATGGCGATCGAAACATCTCGCTATCCACGTAGTAAATTAAGGCACGTGCCGCCCGCCCCACTTCGCGGTAAATTCACATAGGCCTACCACTAGCACTAGGCCAGGGCCTAGATTTCAGTAGGCCTACTTTTCGGCCTAACACCATAAAGTAGTACATAAATCGGCCTATAATACTATAAATATAATTAATGATAATAAAAAAAAAAAAAAAAGATTTTCAAACCAGCAATGATATTTCTAAAAGATGCAATGTTGCACTTTGCTGTTAAATTATTTATAATTTCCAGAAAGCTACATACATGAAGTATCAGTCAAAGGTCTAGGCCTAGCCTAAATTATAATTAAAAATAAAAATTGAATCCTCCAATAAAAGCGAAAAATTGTCCAAGGAGTCCTGTGCTATGCAAACATGCCCAATTGTGCTTTACAAATCAATAATTGTGCAACTAAGAAGATTTTAAAGATAAAAAAATTAAATATAATTGTTTATTGATTGTTTTACTACATACTACATCAAAATGTTTAAATGTTTTACAATTACAAATCAAAAATTCAATGAACAATAATTATTAATAATAATAATAATAATAATACAGTAATATGATAATAATAACTTACTAATAATAAACAGAAGTGTGGAGAATGCTGCTATTTTACTTACATATGCCTAGCTTCTTGATATTATGATTAGGCCTAGGCATATGTTGTACAAACAATTTCTCTCAATGCAATAATTCTTCAACTTTGATTTATTGTTCAGATTACAATTTACAAAGAATAGGCCTAGGGCCTAGGCTATTTGTATCGGTTTGAAGATGACCAGCATATTTTATTTCATAAATTAAAGTTTATAATATTAATATACTAAGTCATCGATACAAAAAAAACTTTCATGTTATATTATTATCATTCATTTACAGGCGAAATTAACATATTATTATCGCCGACGATTCACATTGCAACCTACTCTGTCTGCACAACCTAATTCTCCTCTGCAGTGACTCAAAGATATTATGGTCTAAAATAGAGAGACGAGGCCTCACTTTATCTTCTCAAAATAACAGCGCGTTGATTAATTAACTTCAAAGTTAGGTAAATATGATTACATATGATATTTACAATGATACTGTAGTGTATATTAAAATCCCATAATTGAATTGTCCTCATGAACAGAATAATCAGTGTTATAAAGCCATAGAGCTATTAAACAACTAGAGTGCTGACAAGATGGCGCAGTAATGCAGAGTTATGTATGTGTAACATCCAAGATGGCCGTCGTAGTAAAGCGCCACCTGCAGGATTTGTATAATATTATTACATATTAATAAACCCTCTGACTGACTATTATTTCTTTAATGATAATGAGTAATGGTAATAACAAGTTATTAAACTATTGTAGCCAAAACAAGGCCAAGTGGAGTAACTTATTCAAAAATAAATACCAAGGAATAAAAATTAAAATCGTGTATATTACACCCAAACACCGCAACGCTCGAGTTTCAAACATTCGGGTAACTAGCTGTACTCATAGAGGTATAATAAGAATACTAGAGCGCTAACCGCAATGTATTCGATGTTCGAAATACGCAGAACTGTGTGTGTGTGTACCATCCAAGATGGCTACCATAGATTTAACCAATCAAATTTCCCCTGATCACTATCATTTTCAATTGCACCCTCAATTTACACAGAAAGTTCAGTACAGCTAGTTTACCTGTATTTTGAAACTCGAGCGTTGCGGTGTATGAGTGTAATGTACACGATTTTAATTCTTTTTAATATTTGAATAAGATGCTCTACTTGGCCTCTTTTTGGCTACGACAGTTTAATAATTTGTCATTATCAATACTAATTATCATTAATGAAATAATATTCAGTCAGAGGGCTTTTTTATGGTAATAATATGTATACTAAGCCTGAAGGTGGCGCCTTCCTACGGCAGCCATCTTGGATGGTACCATAGAGATATACTAAGAATACTAGACCGCTAACAGCAATGTATTCGATGTTCGAAATACGCAGAGCTGTGTGTGTGTACCATCCAAGATGGCTGCCATAGATTCAGCCAATCAAATTTCCCCTGAGCACTATCATTTACAATTGCGCCCTCAATTTACACAGAAAGTTCAGTACAGCTAGTTACCCGTATTTTGAAACTCGAGCGTTGCGGTTTTTGGGTGTAATGTATACGATTTTAATTTTCATTCCTTGGTACTTTATTTTTGAATAAGATGCTTCACTAGGCCTCGTTTTGGCTACAATAGTTTAATAACTTGTTATTACCATTACTCATTATCATTAATGGAATAATAGTCAGTCAGAGGGCTTATTAATATGTAATAATATGTATATTAAGCCTGAAGGTGGCGCTTTACTACGACGGCCATCTTGGATGGTACACATACATAACTCTGCATTGCTGCGCCATCTTGTCAGCACTCTAGTTGTTTAATAGCTCTATGGCTGTACTGAACTTTCTGAGTGAATTGAGGGCGCAATTGCAAACGATGGTGCTTAGCTAAATTTGATTGGCTAAGTCTATGGCAGCCATCTTGGATGGTACACACACACAGTTCTGCGTATTTCGAACATGTACTTTTTACTGTATAAAGCTAGTATACGCTGTTTGGTAACAACATAGCGCCATGCGCCAAGTTGGCCAAACTCTCTCCATCTAGCTAGCTACGGCTCTGTTGTTTTAATTGTATCTAGGCCTAGGCCTATGACTTGGATATTATAAACTTTAATTTATGAAATAAAACTTAATGCTGGTCATATTCAAACCGATACAACCTAGGCCTATATTCTTCGTAAACTGTAATCTAAACAATAAATCAAAGTTTATTTTTGTTTTTTTGTACAACATATGCCCTAATCATAATCAAGAAGCTAGGCCTTTGTAAGTAAAATAGCAGCATTCTCCACACTATAATATTAGTAAGTTATTATTATCATTATTACTGTATTATTATTATTATTATTATTATTATTATTATTATTATTATTATTATTATTATTATTATTATTATTATTCATTGAATTTTTGATTTTTAATTGTAAAACATTTAAACGTTTTGATTTAGTGTATGTATTAAAACAATCAATATAATATATATTTAATTTTAATTTTTTTTAAAAATAAATTATTTCTTCTGAGTTGCACAATTTGTAAAGCACAATTGGGCATGTTTGCATAGCACAGGACTCCTTGGACAAGTTTTCGCTTTTATTGGAGGATTCAATTTTTATTTTTAATTCTAATGTAAGCTTTGACTGAAACTTCATGTAGCTTTCTGGAAATTTAGTTAATTTAACAGCAAAGTGCAACATTGCATCTTTTAGAAATATCATTGCTGCTTGAAAATCCTTCTTTTTTTTAAAATTATCATTGTAATTATATTTATAGTATTATAGGCCGATTTAAGTACAACCTTATGGTGTTAGGCCTGCCTAAGCCTAGAGTATTAGGTGGTTAACGCGAAGTGGGGCGGGCGGTACATGCCATGCAATTAGTTTAAATAAAATCCCAAATCCTCCTCCTTTTTAGAATTTTAGGAAATTGATACATTTTTGTTCCTTTGTTGGATCGATTGCAGCAACCCTAAACCGAACATAACTGTATTTCACATTATAGCCTTAATCATCTATCATAACTGATAACTTATCCTATCGCGTTAAGTTTGTGGCTCGCCATTGGCCAATGTTTTGTTTTGGTGACAACATGGTCGGTGTAAGTCATGTGATTGCAATCCACCCAATCACACGCGCGTATAGCAGAATCACGTGAAACCGAGTTGGCCAAACTCTTCTATCTTGTTTACCTATAGGAACTCTAATCTTGTTCAGAGCCATATACCGTACTCGCGCGAATAAGCGCTCGGGCGCTTAAAATATTTTTGCACTTTTTGAAGGGCGCTTATTCAAACGGGGTGCTTATAAAAACAGAGTGAAAATTGAGGGGGCGCTTATGGAAATAGATGAAAATCGATGAGAACTTGAGAATGATGAGAATCCAAGAGGCACATTTTGAATGAAAAACGAATAAATAAGGACATCAGGAAACCGCAAATTACGAATGGTGCTGCGGCGGAAAAGATAATCGTCCAGAGAGCATGGCTTGTCATGACAAGAATGTTGTGACTGTATTACCATAGAGAAAATAGTTCTATTTTCTCTATGGTATTACATAACAGCAGAATAGCAGATGAAATTAGTGGTGGTGGTTAGCTTGTTCTCCATCGGTCGATTGAGAATAGCAGGACGGCATGTTCACTGCAGGTTTTCTTGAAAACTTAGATGAAAATGTGTTAAAGGTGCAAATTGTCGGAAAAGGAGTAGGACTAGGCTATAGACAAATTTAAGAAGATTAAAGTTGGAAATATACTGTCTGTCCAGGGAGCTCTCATCATTCTGTCAAAGATAAATATCCTCACTTTGATATTGATTAAAGAAGAATGTGATTCCACTCCACACCTCAATTCATGCCAACACCCACAGTCCCAGGATTGATGGGAATATTTATATTCAATAGGGGCGCTTATTCAAACGGGGCGCTTATTTGCACGAGTACGGTACAGTATAAAGAGTTGCGACATTCCGCTCCTTGGTTTGCGAAAGTCACGTGGTACACACCGTCCATTTTTGTGTTCCCGATGAACACATGCAAAGTATATGAGTTACGTCAAAGAGTATAAATAGAACAAGAGAGCCAACAACGCTCATTGGGAGCGTAAAAAAACGATACGCTCTACGCAGCTAGTGTAGGACGCCAACTAACGCTTGTATGTGTTTTATTACCCAGTACTGCACCGCGCAC
>NW_022758350.1:147872-149287 GCF_011630105.1 Anneissia japonica
ATATTATATTTACAATGATATGTTAAAATCCCATAATTGAATTGTCCTCATGAACAGAATAATGAAAGAAAGTTTATGCAGCATCAGTGTTTTATAAAATGTTATAAAGCTATACGCGCACAAGCTGTTTGGTGACAACATGGCGCCCATGCGCCAAGTTGGCCAAACTCTCCCTATCTACGGCTCTGGCGCTGCGCAGCGCTGCACTGGGTAATAAAAAGAATATACAACCGTTAGTTGGCGTCCTACACAGGCATGACGTTTTTACGAACGGGACTTTGCTCTCTTGTTCTATTTATACTCTTTGGTTACGTACACTGCGTATTAGAATTCGTATATAATCGAATATTTGCGCGCGTGCGTGCTCGTGTAAATTCCGTGCTCACGTAAATTATTAGAATGAATTGGATTTTTTTTCATTTATCGTTAATTTGTCACATTTTAATTAACGAAGACTGAAGATCCGACGTATTTTGATTAATTGTAATCTTTTCTTTTGTTTTAATTGTTTATAATAGTAATATATATATATAACTTTCTTTAATATCATATATATATACTATATATATATATACCTGTCTCTTATACACATCTAGATGTGTATAAGAGACTATTTAAATTGCGAGACCTATCTCCTGGCCTAGGCCTATATGGTAATTATACATTATAGGCCAAATCAATATTTGTATATTATAGGCAAGCTATTACGTTACAACTACTAACGGAGAGTTAAATAGGCAGTTTAACCATTAGGATGTGTACCAGTACTTACGTACAAATGGTGTGAATGTCACTCCAAAAATGACATGGCAATTTTATAATTAATATAACTGTATTTTGGAAACGACGCTTTTAAAACAGCAGACACGCTCTTGCAGTGTGTTCATAAAAGATATACTGTACAGCCATAATACAATATTAAAACCGGAGACTTTTAATACAATAATATACGTTACACAATTACACAAGTTGAATATATCACAGATCCTGTATGTCATTTAACACTTAAAATTTATAACATTTACAGCAAAGCACAATTTATATATTGCGGCCAACTGACCTATACTATTTAAATATTTATAAATAATAATAATTAAATTAATAACATAAGATTTGTATAGGGCTCGCTCATATTCTAATTTAAAGAGCAAAAATCATATACCCTATATACGGATTTTATTTACATTTTGATATACATATTTAATTAATTTTTGCTGGTCTTACATATCATTTATTTGCAAAAATAACAGGAGCTACTTGAGGGTCTATATGGCAGGATTGCTTAATTGAAGAATGCTTGCCATCGAGGGGGCTCTCTCGGTCTATCGGCGAGGATTAAAGAACTGCATAAAAATAGTAAATTATTACAGTATTTATAATATGAAATTGGATATAAAGTAGTGAAATCATTAAAA
>NW_022758350.1:149326-151105 GCF_011630105.1 Anneissia japonica
ATATATATAGGCCTATATATGTATATTCAAGTAATAATACAATTGTTGTAATAATAATTTCGACCATAAGGCATCATTAGGTATATATATATATATACATATTATGTAAAAAATTAAAATCCAATTCGGCTTTGTTCAAACGAAGAGTAATCTTTTCATATTTCCTTAATAAAGAAACTGGTAATCTTCTTGAACTGAAATCCTTGATAATAGAACCAAAAGGACGTAAGTTGACAAAAAAATACAACGCATTTTAAAAATAACACAAAAGATTTAATGGCAGACATGTTTCGGGTTACCTTCAACCCATCATCAGTTAACAAAAATTAGTTAAATAATTAAATAATTAGCTACATTTAGTCCAGATTTCAGAGTTACTATAGTTGGTCAAACTTATTGTCAAACAAATCAATCTATCTATTTAATATTCAGCATGATAATTAACTATATACATATAGTCTACAAGGAAAGTATTTTTTTCATGGTTTTTTTTTTTTTGTTAACTGATGATGGGTTGATGGTAACCCGAAACATGTCTGCCATTAAATCTTTTGTGTTATTTTCAAAATGCGTTGTATTTTTTGTCATCTTACGTCCATTTGGTTCTATTATCAAGGATTTCAGTTCAAGAAGATTACCAGTTTCTTTATTAAGGAAATATGAAAAGATTACTCTTCGTTTGAACAAAGCCGAATTGGATTTTAATTTTTTACATAATTGCAGGGCATTCGGAGTTTTTCCTAAATATATACATATATAATAGCCTTATATACTGCAAAGATAGGTCAAAGGTCAATAAGTAAGTTTCTGGTTGATATTGAGAAATTATTCTGTTAAAGTATAAATGTGTATATTGTAAATATTTTGTTACAAAAAGCAACTCTGTACGATCAGTGGTTGCCAAGATATTAAATTCACGCAAAGTTGAGGTCAAAGGTCAAAAGCACAATTTCCGGTCATTTCTAGAGAAAATTGTCCATTATAGTAAATATAAATATGCATGTTTTAAACATGCAAAAAGCAACTCTGTACGACCAGTGGTTTTCTAGATGTAACTCCCTATATTTCCACGTGACCCCTAATTTTTTTTTGCATATTTATGCCACCCAGGAGTACAAGTGGGTACCTGGTAGGTTCCAACACTGCGCTGATTACTAGCCGCAATATTATGGAGATATAATTTAATTTAATAATTTCATTTAGTGTTTAATGTGTTCCATATGTGTTTGATCCAGTGACCGGGGTAATAATGTGAAGCGCTTAGAGGCTTTGTTAAGGCATTAGGCGCTATATAAGAACGACATTATTATCATTATTATTAATAAGTTCGGCAAAATGGCACTTCCGGTCATTTTTGAAGAAAATGTTTCATTAGCGTAAATAGAAACATGCATGTTCTGAACAACTTTAAGAAAGAATCAACTTTCTAAGACAAGTGGTTACCAAGATATAAGTACCCTACATTTTCATAACTAATTTGCATATTTTAACTAATTTGCATATGAAGATGTGCGTAAAAAAATTGGCGACTCATTTTATTGGATTCAGCATACTTCAAAGTATATATTCCATCCAAAAAACTAAAATGATCACAAAAATCCCACGGGAGCCCATTTTTCGACATATGCCCCCGGACATTACTCCTTATTATAGGCTATGTTCAGACACAACGACTTACGCTAGCGTAACGTTAATCAAGTGGTGTGAACTTGTGCGCGGCGTAGCGAACGCCAGTATTATCGCGCAATCACTGGCGTACGGTAATCCAGCAACAGACCC
>NW_022758350.1:151579-155949 GCF_011630105.1 Anneissia japonica
AGATGTGTATAAGAGACATACGGTATATATTAAAATAAGTTGATCCTTCGCCAAGTGAAAGAAGATGCACTCTCCAGATGATGAAATGTCGTTGCCGTCTCTACCGTATACACAGAGGTATCTTGGTGACAGTATGCTGGGCTAGCTCAGCATATTTCAGCTAATTTGCGTATGAAGATGAGCGTAAAAAAATTGGCGACTCATTTTATTCGATTCAGCATACTTCAAAGTATATAATTAAGAAAAAAAACCAAAATGATCACGAAATTCTCACGGGATGACATAAGCCACCGGACTACAACTCGGTTTCACAGGATTCGATATACGCGCGTGTGATTGGGTGAATCGCAATCACGTGACTTACACCGGCCATGTTGTCACCAAAACATTAAAGCTATACGCGCGCATGCGCCTGGGCTGTTTGGCAACGACATACCGTCCATGCGCCAAGTTGGCCAAACTCTCTCTATCTACGGCTCTGATCTTGTTTTAGTTATAGCGCCATCTATCTACATTATTTCACGCATGCGCTTATTGGTTTATCTTTAAAAATACGCCAAAAGATTAAAAAAATCTGATCTGTCACAAAAATAATAATGTTGTAATGTTGTCTTCTGTGTTCTGTTGGATAAAATAGTGTATTTATTAAATAAGATGAATGCCATTTAAAGTAAGTAACAGAATTGACTTACAGATATAAATATTTCGCAATTTCGAGTATAATCTCGACGTAATGTATAGTAGGACTAGGCTAGGCCTGCCAAAAGATAGGGCCTAGGCTAGGCCGCCTGGCTGTTCTTCAGACTTCAGGAGACGACATCCATCCATGACCAACCAAATTTGGACCAAGGTCTAGGTAGGCCTAGCCTAGGCCTAGCCTTTCCCAGCCTAGGCTAGCTAGAAACAAAAAAAAATTGAAATGTCCCAAATATTTTTTTATTTATTTTTAATAGAAGAAAGACATAACTGAATGAAGCATTTTAAAACAAAAATTATGTAAATCAGACCAATATTAGCGGAGATATTGCTATTTTAAATATGTTTTTTGCTGGAGTTAATTCCTATTGTTTTTATTATACAAGAAGTGTGTCCCTTAGGCCTTACAGTATAATTATGTAGCATTTTAGGCCATGTTAAAATAATACTTGACAATTACTAACGATTATAATTTAGTATTTTAGTACGCCGTGGCTAGAGATACGGTACCGTATTGGAACTTCCGATTGCTAAAGGTACGGTAAATAATATTACGTCATGATAAGCCAATAGAAATGTTGATACATGCGTGACGTCATTCAGTGCACTGCTGCAAGAAGAGTAGTGAGTGTGTGTGTGTTACAGTACAGACAGGAAATATCGCTTCGTATCTGCGCGTAACCTCTCGTAGCCTGCTCGTAGGTACCGTTTGGAACGTAGCTACGAACCACTACGAAGGTCATTGTTATTTTAATTAGCTTTGCAATGATCGTAGGCTGGATCGTCGGGCTGATAATCAATGCGTAAACAATCTTGAAATATAGTTTACCAGCTTTCAACACGTAAGCAATGTTGCAATTTACTAAATAAACAATGTTAGAACTTTATTGTTTTGTTATATCCTACCTTATTATTAAATCGATCATGTTTTAAAACTGTGTTTAGGCCCCCCTAGTTCGCTAGCTGGGTGGGTAACCTAGTGGGCATTCAGTATGTCATTTAGGCTTACGTACGGCCTAGCAGACAGTGGTTATACTGGTTATACTGGTAAACATTCCAATTCGGAGAATTTTGATCTGATATTATTCTTCTGGTAGTAGGAATTTTCTTCTTTTAAATAATACTGATGACAAATCATGTACAAATTATTACGATTTCTACAGATCACGTTGTTTATTGTTTACCGTAATTTGAAGCAGAACAACCTGCAAAGCGACCTAATACTAAATGGAAGTATAGAAATCACTACCTTGCCGAATTAAGGCTAGTCATGCTAGACCGTATTTACTCCGTTTTTTACTCACTGTTGCTCTAGCTTTTCAACATTTGCCACGAGGTTAACCTTTAACACACTTTACTGTGTTCTGATTGGCGCGCACTCTGACGTCTAATGCTGGCTAAGTTTTATTTTTCATTGGGTTTTCCATACATGTGACATTCGGTAATTTTACAACCAACGGACGTTAAACTCCTTTATATTTATTATTTATCTTACTAAATCAAGACTACAAAATATTATTTGATGAACAATCTTTTCACATGTGTGTATTGCCATTGAGGACATCGTTTTTTGACATTTTAAATTAGGTAAAATAATTGTAAATGAAAAATAAGCTAGGCCTAGGCTAATTAATTAAAAAAAATAATATAGCAGTACAAACAAGTCTGTCGTGGACAGCGAGTGGAAGAGGAGACTCCCATGAAGTCAAGTGTACGTTTTTCTTATTGAAAAACAGTTCCATACTTTAAATTATCGGTCTAAACTCGTGTTTGCCATTAACAAATTATCAAACAATACATTGTTTATTCCAGTAAGCTACAGCAGTCTTTCTGCACATACAAATAAACAACATGCTTTTGCTTCGTAGGTTGGCTTCGCGTAGCCTTGCTTAGATTGTTTATATCAGGCTACGAAGCCTGCGCGCAGGTTAGATTGTTTATATCAGGCTACGATGTATCTACGAAGCCTGCGCGCAGGTAAAAGTGCAATATTTCACGACTGTACTGTACATGGTTTTAGCAACGATCGAAGATAAGAAATTTCGTTCGTTCGCGGGTGTTGTTGACAAGCTGTGATTAATATTCTGTAGCCCGAGGCCCTATAGCAAATGAAAAGGATAGCAGTTTTGCTAGATTTGGCGACATCAAGCGACTGAGTAAACTATTTTAATAATAGAAGCCAGGCCTAGGCCTCTTCTTAGCTACCCCTGCTACTGTGCATACTAATTCCCTGTAGTATACACACTGTACTGTAGGCCTATACTACTGTACTACTACAAATAAAGTTTACTCTCACTGATATACAATCGCCATGTTGCTTGGTTGGCTATTTCAATCAGCAAAATAACAAGTGCCTACTATTCTATAGGCTTAGCTAGGCTAGGCCCCTAGTAGTAGCACTACACTACAGTACTAGGCCTAAGTCTAGCCAGTAGTACACCTATAAGATAGGCCCAGGCGGGTATTCGGCATAGGCCTAAGCAGACCATTCTCTATGGTAGACCATAAAATACGCAAGAATAACAGAAAGGACTTTTAACCCAAACATTGTGATAAGCCCCAATTGAAGTACAAGAAATGGGTCTATGACATAAATTTGATCGTACAGTAACTGTTCTCATGATCGCGACCGCGACTTTGCAAAAAAGCCAAAATCGAGTCGGTCATTTCTATTGGCTAATCATGACGTAATATCATTTACCATACCTTTAGCAATCGGAAGTTCTGATACGGTACCGTATCTCTAGCCACGGCAATTTTAGTATATATAATTATATTAGATTTAATAATTTTTATCAACTTATAGATTCTACGTATAATAAATTATATTGAATCGCATAATTCTAGGCTAAACTAGGCCTAATTGCAGGCCTCAGACAACACGGTGGCCAGCGGGGAAAACATTGTTTACCCCGTGTGTAGCGGCCGCAAATTAACGAGGTCGCCCTCTATTCGTACGAGCCGAGCCTAGTAGACTGGGTTCCAGTCCCTAATCTTTGTCTTTAAATCTATTTTGACACCAATGGCGTTCCATATTACCTATTTGCTTGGCGTTTCATAGTATACTTTTTCTTGGATTAGGGACTGGGCAAACATTGAGGATTTCGATTGCAGCCACCATGATTTCGTGGTGGGTGACGTATTAAACAACTTTGAGTTCCGATTGGCTAATTACCAGGGCATAAATTAAACATGCTAATAATTCTTCACCTCGGCCCAGCTATAAGGAGGATTCAGGTCAGCTCAGCTGCACCGCGACGAGTGCTAGGCCCATAATCGCAATTCGTCCAACCATGTATGGAGGTAATATTTAGACGCACCTTCACAACAGAAGTGTGCCACATAGAAAGTTAAACTAACTTCACGCCGGTTAATAAATACAGTACTGTATTATTATCGATATAGTAGTACGGTATTATTATCGATAGGCCTATATGATACAGCCAAACTCATGCTTTCTCGCCGGGTTCGGCACATTCAGGTTTAGGCCTAGCCTAGAGAGCACAATAGGGCCTATTCACGTCGGGTTAGCAAACATCGATTGGAAATACAGTACAGTCGTGAAATATCGCTTCGTATCTGCGCGTAACCACTCGTAGCCTGCTCGTAGGTAGCGTTTGGAACGTAGCTACGAACCACTACGAAGGTCATTGTTATTTTAATGAGCTTTGCAA
>NW_022758350.1:155970-156208 GCF_011630105.1 Anneissia japonica
ATGCGTAAACAATATTGAAATATAGTTTACCAGCTTTCAACGCGTAAGCAATGTTGCAATTTACTAAATAAACAATGTTCGAACTTTATTGTTTTGTTATATCCTACCTTATTATTAAATCGATCATGTTTTAAAACTCTGTTTAGTTCGCTAGCTGGGTGGGTAACCTAGTGGGCATTCAGTATGTTCGAATTTCGATGTCATTTTGGCTTACGTACGGCCTACATTTTCCCCTATA
>NW_022758350.1:156420-158621 GCF_011630105.1 Anneissia japonica
TAAATTAATCACAACACATTTCACCCTTTAGTATCAATTTTTTTTCTTGTATTATTTCTAAGTTACAATGGATTGTTCTGATCTCCATAGCTATCAGATTTATTTTTCAATAAATTAATCATTCTGTTTAATTTGTAAAAATAAAGAGGCTACATTGCAGGTAATGAAAAAACAATTTAGTTGCATGTATTTGGATTAAAATACATTGTAACTGTCATGGTACAAAATTCAAAAAAATGATCTAAACCACAGTGATTTCAGATTTCAAACTTTATTTGTTGATCTTTCAGTGTTTTACCATATATATTATTAACTGCTTCAGGAAAAAAAATAGTTTTCGTTAATTAACAAATAATTTACAATATTAATTACCAGTCAATTTAAGGGTCAATGCAAAATAATACAGGAAGGATTATGCTGTATTTAACTGCTCTATATCATAAGTATATTTCTGTACAATTAATATCAAAATGCACTGGGTTTGGTTTACAGGAGTTTGTGCTTCTCCATCAGATGTGTCTCAAGATTCATAACTCAACATTGAATCAAGTAAAAGGGCTGTGGTAATATCCTCTGTTAATTGATGGAAGTGGCAGTGGGGACCATTCACAGAATATCCATTCCTGCAAAACAATTAAATAAATAGATCTTAAACAACAATTAAATTTTAATCACAACATTATCAACAATTTCTGCGACATCAGTACTGTATATGATAAAACTATATGAGATAAGCCTGTAAAATAAAAACAATAGGCATTTTATAATTACAAATTATATATATATTTGTTTAATTATGAATAGTTTGTCCAAATATGTCCTAGCCAAATTTTCATATAGGCATGACCACTTTCCATAACCAGTGCACATTTAACATAGACCTTATCATTATTTTATGATTAAAAAAAAGTTATATATTATAGTATTGATAAATTATTTAATGTCATAGAGATCCCTGTAAAGTGTCAACAAATTTCATTCAGTTTCATAGTGAAAATTTGAATTCAAATAATAGCAATTAAATATACATTAGCCAATAGGCTATGGTTAAAATTAGTGTACCTCCTCCAGATAGAAATAGGGATGTGACTTTTTGTGAATATCTGGGAAAATATAAATTCCATCAACTGATTGAAAACTGAAGAATAAGTACAATTACTTATTAAGCAGTTTACAAATACTGTACAAGTGCATTCACAATCACTCACAACAACAGAGCCAGACAAAAGGAGTGATGGGGGCTATATATTTGATTTTTAAATTAAGGTGTACCTGTATTTTTAAATTTACTAAAAAAAAAGAAATGATATCTGTCTGGTATTTTCCTAAATTCATTTGCTTTTTAAAACAAACTATAGCCTTCCTAAAAGGGTGATTACATGTCAAATCAACCAATTTCAGAACAAATCCCCAGGTGACCCCCTCAGATTTTAATGAAATTTGGTCAGAATGATGATATGTTGCTCATATGAACTCATGCAAAATTTGAAAGTCATACTCCATGTCATTTTTTAGATATGGCCGTTTGAAATTTGCTGGACTTTATAGTCATTTTATGCACTCGTGAATCGTGAAAAGTGACATTTTGAATAATTTCAGATTTCAGAATGCCATATTTTAGTCTACAGACAAGACAAAGAGCTCAAAGTTGGCATTCTGACTTTATACTTTTTTTTTTCAAGTTATGATTGCCTAAAGTAGGGTCCAGAATGAGCGATTAAGTTTTTTTGAAATTTTTGGGGTGACCCCGAATGAAAACTAGGGGTAACATGGGCTCCATTCTACTTGAATAATCTATGGCCACAGGACTACATCCAGAAGTAATAACAATCCCATTAAAGCTTTAAATCAGAAAATACTGAGTCCCAAAATGGGCCCCAGCCAGAAAAATCCTTTAAATGGCTTGACGTTCGTGACCCCGGATGACCCCGCGATCAGTTGAAATAATTTTTGAAACTCTAACCTGTCAAAGATAGGTATCAGTAGTAATATGTACACAAAATTTCAGCTTTGCTACTCAACTCCTTCAAGGTGCCTCGTCTGTTTGAAATGGAGCCATTTTTCATAAAATGTCTTTTACTATTTAACTTATAATCAGTCCATAAAAGCCAATTTCTATGGAATACACAAATGGCAAACTTTGAAAAACTTGCGATTAGTTACATTTGCATTCAGTTAGATTCTGTACATTTACATGGATG
>NW_022758350.1:158670-164334 GCF_011630105.1 Anneissia japonica
GATTCTTTGCTGATGATACTCTTAATTTTGAGTCCCAGTTCCTTTACTTAATAAATTCTGGAAGTTTAGTTTTAATCATCTCAAAATCTTCATTTGTAAGTTTGTAGTGGCGACCACCATGACCCATTAGCTGTGGAGCCGAAAGAATGCATATTATGTCTTGCAATGGTATCCAGCATTCATTGTATGTGTTTTGTTGCCAAGATAGAGTATTGGATGTTCTTGCTCGCTTCATGAACTTGACATACACATCATTCTCCTCATCTGACCGCTCGGTGACCATACCAATGTACCACTCACTGTCATAAATGCAAACAATATAACATCCAGGTTGACATTCATTGGCCACTATTTGATTGCTTACACCTGCATGGACACTGTTGATGGTAACAACATCACAATGCTGATCACTGGATAATCGTCGCATTTCAATATTTCCATCATCAGTTGGTATGAAGCTGTGGTGTGACCTGGTTCCTGCAATTGTTTTGGAGGATGCAAACCTGTCACTAAGGTTATACTTCTCTGCATTGGCTTGAATGTCATCACTACTAACATATAGAAATTTAATTCCGGTGATCAGGGTTCGTACGGGTTTTGGAAAGTCATGAAAAGTTTATGGAAATTTGTTTAGGTAATTTCCAGGACCTTAAAAGTTATGGAAAAATTATTTGGTTATGGAAAAGTTATGGAAATATGTAGAATGTGACAAATAAAATAAATAGTATGTCAAAATCATTTTCTCAGAATTTAGGACGATTTCCGACCGACTGTCAATTTCCTTTGTGCGCCGCGGCACACTGTAGTCTGTACTGATTTTTGTTAATAAACTCTGCTGGTTGACTGAACCTTGGCTTTGCTGCGCATGTGCAATTGTAGTTGGGAAAAAAATTAGCAAACAAAAACTAATGCAGGAGTGCTAAACTTGGTGTGACGACGAACGAAGCGCGTTGTGTAACACGCGGTTGGATGATGAAAGTCGGCGGCTGATGGTTAAAAAGTATCGAATATGCCTGGAAAGTGTGTTTTTAACGATTTATGGCTTCGGAAAGAACATTACAAAGGTTGGCTTGCAAATTCGGGAACAAACGATCGTCATACAGCACGATGTATGTTATGTTCGAAAACCTTCGATATTGGCAACATGGGAGAAGCCGCTGTTGTTAGCCATATGAAAGGGAAGAAGCATCATAATTTAGTGTCTACTGGAAGCTCGTCGTCGGGGGGAAACGCGAACATATCAGACTTTTTTAGCGCTAGTAGTACCACAGGTAACAAACGCTGTACTAAACCTGATGCAGCAGTTGGCAATACAAACACGGAAAAGCAACAGGTAATTAATTTGAATTGGAATAACCAAATATTAGACAGGCTAGCTAGGGGCCTAAGTCAGGCCTAGAGAGGTAGCCAAGGCTAGGCTCAAACATGCTAGGCCTTGCCGGCACCGACGTCCCGCCGACTGACTGCAGTGCTTCTCCTAAGATTACTCTAAGCTTCTTTAAGCCTACTAGTACTAGAGCTAGACCTAGCCATAGGTTTACCAATCCAACAAAACAAAGGCCGCCTTTTATTTAATTGTGTTTTTGGATGTGGATTCTTAACTGGTAGGCCTAGGTAATGCTTCTTTATTTATATTTTTTGTATCATTGTACATCACATTATAATATTATTAAATAATATTATTATATAAAAAATAAATAATAGTTTCCGTCATGGCATTTTCTGAAAAGCCATGACACACGGCGAAGCCCTGGCGAATTTTTTCATTTTTTTCGGAATTTACACGATCGTATTGCTTTGTACATGACCTTGTAACTTATGTATGTATGGCCATGTATTTTGTTGACATTCATTTTTATCTACCATTTCTGAAGCATAATTACTGTATGGGTTAAACCCTTAATATAATATTTATTTATTTGGCAGGGCACCTTGACGAATGCAGTGTGTAATAAAGATGATCATTGGAAAGCAGAAATCTTATGGTCCATGAAGACGGTAGTAGACAAATACTCGTATAAGAGTTGTGAAAATGTCGGTCAAGTGTTTCAGAGGATGTTTCCAGATAGCACTATTGCAAAGCATTTCACTTGCGGAGAGCGAAAATGTGCATATATTGGTTTGGCTCCATATGTTAGAACTGAGCTTATGGACAAGGTGATCGATTCTGAATATGTTTTACTTTTTGATGAATCCCTTAACCATCATACCCAAAACAAACAACTGGATATATGTGTGCGGTTCTTCGATAGTAGTAATAAGAGAGTGACCACAAGGTATTTTGACTCCGGGTTCATTGGGCATGCTACAGCTGATGACATGATGGAACACTTTATTAAACTAACAGAGCGGCTGAAGTTAAACAACATGATTCAAGTTAGTATGGATGGACCTAATGTCAATTGGTCATTTTATGAGAAACTGTCGGCTGAATTGAAAACTGATGATTCTGCGCCATCCCTTATCAATATTGGAAGTTGTGGATTGCATATCGTACATGGAGCATTTAAAGGTGCATGTGAATCGGTTGATTGGGATGTTGCTGGCCTTCTGAAAGCGATGCACACTCTCTTTAAAGATACACCTGCAAGAAGAGAAGACTATGAAAAGATAAATGGTTGCAGTCGTTATGCTTTGAGGCACTGCGCAACTCGGTGGATTGAAGACATTCCTGTGGCCAAGCGTGCAATAGAAGTTCTACCTTTGATGAAGAACTATGTAACGACAGTGTTGAAGCATCCAAAGAAGTATACTGTGCCTAAGACAATGTCCTTCAACAAAGTAAAAGAAGCCGTTGAAGACCCAATGACGTTGGTAAAACTTCAATTTTTCGTGTCATTTGCTGAAGAATTTCATGGGTTTCTTACCAAATTCCAAACTGATGCTCCCATGATACCTTTCTTGAGTACTGATCTGGAGAACCTCCTACGCAACCTCATGGCAAGATGCATTAAAGAAGACGTTTTAATGAAAGCAGACACAGCACCACTGCTATTGAAACTCAACATGACAGATAAGAACATTTTGTTACGTCCAAAATTAGTTCATGTAGGATTCTCTGCTACCCACAAATTGAAGGAATTCATTGCAACAAAGGTGACATCTGAAAGACGAGAACTCCAGTTCCGAATGGACTGTCGGGACATGTTGGTATATTCAGTGAGAAAACTCCTTGAAAAGTGTCCCCTCAAATATTCATTGACAAGAAACTCAGTTTGCATGGCACCTCAGAAAATGGCGACAGTTCCAACTGACTGCAAAACCCGTTTCAGTCGTGTACTCTCTACACTGGTGAACAGCAGACGGGTTGAGGAACATGTTTGCGATGGGCTCTTGAAGGAGTATGATTCATTTTTGGTACATGTTGTTGCCCCAAACAAACATAAATTTAAGGACTTTGATACAAGAAACGTCCAGTTGGATACATTCTACTATGAATACATGGCAGAGAACTGCTCGTACACTGGTCTCTGGAAAGTTTTTAAGCTACTCCTAATCCTGTCACATGGGCAAGCTTCAGTAGAGAGAGGATTTTCCATAAACAAAAACCTAATGGTTGAGAACAAGACTGAGAAGTCCATTATGTCACAGAGAGTTGTTTACGATTACATACAATCATGCGGTGGGCTGTTGGAAGTACCGATGTCAAAAGAAATCATCTTAGCTGCTCAAAGTGGTAGGATGAAGTACCATGCTTACCTTGAAGCAAACAACAACAAAAAAACTGAGAGTGAGGCCTCAAGAAAACGAAGCCTCATTCTGGATCAAGTCAGGGAACTGAAAAGCAAGTCAAAGCGACTACGTGATGATGTTCAATCTCTTCTTACCTCAGCTGACACTTTAGCCGTTTCTGCGGAGAAGAAAGGTTGTCTCGCAGACTTGACAAAGTCGAATTCTTTCCGCAATACAGCAAAGGAAAAGCAGACTGAACTAGGACTAACGGAACGAGAAATAACAAAACTAAAAGATAAATCAAAATCGATGATCAGTTCAATTTAAATAACAGATTTGTACAATGTATAATATACAACTCATCCACAATGCAATAAGCAGTATTTATCTTAACATATAATGCAATATGTAAGCTATATATTATCTCCTAACTAATTTAGTACAAACCTGTTCCTTTGCAACAACTCACCCGCTATTCAATAATAAGCAATATTTATCCATAATAGCAGTTATTATTCTGAAGTTCAATATTTCACATATATTTTGTGTATATTATATTTAGTCATAACTTTAAGTTTATGAGGTTTTTTTTCAGTAAAGTGAACATTATTAGACTGGACAAATCTGTTACTACCTTCAACATGTAATGCAATATGTAAGCTATATATTATCTCATAACTACTTTTGTACAAACTGTTTCTTATGCAACAACTCATCCCCAATGCATTGATAAGCAATATTTATTCAAAATAACAGTTATTGATTACTCTAAACTTGAAATTTTTGTATATTGTATATAATATATTTAGTCACATTTTGATGTTTTTTTCAGTAAATAGAAATACTTTATCTATTTAGACTGGACAAATCTGTATCTCCAACAACATGCAATGCAATATAAGCAATCTCATAATTGCTGTTCAATTTCAAATATGTTCCTTCTCAACTCATCAGTAACACTTTACTGTAAATTACAAGTAGTAACAGTTATTAATAAATTTTAATTTTGTGTCCATTATATAGATTGTATTTAGTCATTTTGATGTTTTTTACTAAATAGAACCTATTTATACTAGACAAATCTGCAACATCCACAGAGCAATATATTCAATATTAATTCATAGTTACTCTAATAACTATTCAACAGTTAAAGTTTCTTTATTATATAGTTGGATTTGTTTAGACTAGACAAGTCTGTTCTGCAATTACTCATCCGCAACGCAGTATTTAAGCAATATTATTTCAAAATATCAGTTATTACAGATTTTTATATAATTTGTTTTTTTTTGTTTCACTAAATACAGTAGAACACTCATTTAAAGAATAAAAGAAAAAGTTGCCTTGTAAAAAATGTTCCGTGTCATTATTTTTATGTGAAATGGTTTTGGAAATTCAACATTTTGGCTCTGGAAAACTCTTGGAAAAGTTTTGGAATTTTCCCAAGTTCAAAGTGTATGAACCCTGGGTGATGTTCCCATCAGCCCACTCAAACATCTGCAGTGGACTGAGAATTTGGTTCTCAACAGTAGCTTGGAAGCTTGCTCTGGCAACCAGCCTTTTTGTGGACCCCCTAAGCCATCACACGGGCTCTTTGCATGACTGGTTGCCAAGAAATGCCATTCAGCAATAAGTCCATGATCAGATGAATGGTGACAGAGATTTGACATATTTTTGTGATTTTTATATTGGCTTGCAGCCCCATCACTGTAATTTATGCATTTCCGCAAGCCTGGAATCTGATCCTTGATGTAAGTAATCAAGTGAGAGATGAAAGCATGGACGGCTGTAGTATCATGCTTCATACAATCTGAAATCATAACAACGCTTATGCACTTCAGTTCTCCTTCCACATTATGATATACTGCAAATGGATGCACTGTGGCTTGACTATTATCCCAGTAATAGCCCTGTATAGCATCTTGAACGAGGAAACGAGCAAAATCTAATAAGATGATAGCTGTGTCTGGTTGTAAGGATTGCTTTAATGATTGC
>NW_022758350.1:164340-188994 GCF_011630105.1 Anneissia japonica
TTTTCTCACCTCAGCTCCAACCATTGTGGGGCTGAGGTGGGTGTCGACTCACAAAATGCCCTCCCCCTCCACCTTTCAAAACCGATCTGTGCCCTTCCCTGGGTATGACATTAAACTACATCGAGTCGGCTCCTGTATGTCTTAGTGACTGCTGTTTGTTTTTAGGATGTGATCTGGTTTTCCATGTCCATTTCTCGTGATTATGACTATTCTGGATAAAGAATGTTTTGAGCAGAGGTGGATTCAAGGCACCCCCCTTCATTTTTTTAAGGAAAAAAAAGGAAAAATATATTCAAATTGAAGTGCGAGAATGTAATTTCCGGCCATCTAGAGATGCCCTAATCATAAATTTTCTTACCTCAGCCCCAACCATGGTGGGGCTGAGGTGGGTGGTTCCTCGGTCTGTGAAAGTCCCTCTCTGGTTCACCTCTCTTTCAAATTCCTGGATCTGCCACTGTTCATTTATTATATAATTATTTTTTCGCTTATTTATAATGCGTCTATTGCAATTTTCACTTTATCCTCTCAAACAGTCCTAAGAACGCTCAGTGTGCGCTACTTCACAGGTGGAGTTTCTCCCTTTTGACCCCGTCGGGGTCATACGTAATTCGCATAACGGCTCCCCCCCTTTCAAAATCCTGGCTACGTCCCTGTGATACATTGGATATCCTATCTCCATCGGGGCACTATTTTCTATCGCGATGTTTGTATTGTCGATCTATAGCGCCCTCTATCGGTTTTTTATCTAGCTACCTGGGCAGGCCTAGCTATGCTTAGGCCTAGCCACCTACCCCACTCTTCTCTTCTATCTAATCTATCCTCGAGTCCTAGTTAAGCTTTAGGTACCAGGCTTTTCAGGCAAGGCTAGTTGGCCTAAGCTAGGCCTAAGAAAGAGTACTAGGCCTAGGCCTACTTACTACAGGCCTAGCCTAGTTTAGGCCTAGCATAGCTAGGCTGCATACATGTATGTGTGTAGCCTAGTGCAGTTAAGGCAGCTAGGCCTGGTCTACTACAAGCTACACACAGAGATTCAAGTTTAAAATTTGCAGGTGTGCGACTTGAATATACTGTATTAGCAGCACAGACCCAATTTTGCACTGGATATTGTTTGTGATCTGTGTGAATGGTGGGGACATTGAATACTCATGGTGTGGAGGAAATACTGAGGTTTTTTTCATACACAGAAGTAATGGTTGAACCGTTACGGCGACAAACAAGTTCGGTCATGATGTACGAAAGACATTTTGTATTCGTATGTTTTCAGTCAATTCGAATAATGGAATTACTATTAATATCTTATTACTGATAATTGTAATAATTCATATTGGTTTCAAAAGTAATAAAAAGACTGAAATGCAAAAAAAACATGTTTTATTAAAGTCAGTTTGCCAAAAGAAGCCTTGGCCAGGCATATGTACTTAGCATACTGTAAGAATGAGCGTAATTCCAAGTTTAATGAACTTAAAACGCTTTCTGGTCAAAATGGCAATAATCCAAAACGGCAATAAGTAAAAACGGCAATGATTAAAATGGTAACACTTTTTGACCAGAATAGCAATGGACCAAAACTGCAATAGGCCTACTGTAAGTCAAAATGGCAATAAACCAAAGTGGTCTATGAAAGTTTTCTTTAAGAATTAAAACATATTTTCTATGTGGCCCTACATAAAACCAATTATAAACAAAGTTTTTACAGTAAAAATGAGTCTAAATTGTCATAGAAGTAAAAGTTTGAAATACAGACAAAATAAGGGTAAACAATTTGTCATAAAAGTAAAAACGTGAAATAATAAACCAAATGAAATAAACATGAAAGTGTACAACGATTAAATACGGTAAAAATGAGGCTAAATTGTCATAAAAGTAAAAAAATGTGAAAGAACGACAACAACAAACAATAATAATAATACTTAAAAAAACCGCGATTAAACATTAAAACATTCAAAGCGGTAAAAAGAGCCCATGCAATATTTGATTTGCGTATCAGGACAATTTCAGAAAGATTCAGAAAATTATAAAGTGTGGTCTGTGCGCGCTTGCACTGTCAAAAACATTGTTTTGGTACTTGTCATTGCCGTTTTGGTACTTATCATTGCTGTTTTGGTTCATTGCCGTTTTGGTTATTGCCGTTTTGGTCATTGACGTTTCAGTTTATTGTCATTTTGACCCGCTACCCTTAAAACTCTCAAAGTTCTAGTATTATAAGCCTATTTTGTACAGTACAGTTAAAGTACGGTTTACATTTTAATAATAAGACAAACAAAACACTTCATTTCATGATTTTCTGGGTGTTAAATATATTGCAGCCAAACAGGTTCAATGACCAATTACCACACGTAATGTACTATACAGCGGCTGGCTGACGACCCAACCAATCTCTCTGTGTGCACTTGTTAAAGACACCGTGCTGTATGTTTAATGATGATGATGCCAAACTACGAATTGTCTTATTAAAATGTCTGTGGCATGTGCCTCACTTTGCTGCGTTTCCCAATAAAATCATGTTCGCAAACAACTATTGGGCCTTAGTGTGCCTAGCTGTTCAACACTATTGACAGGTTTTGAACAGATGCACTCCAAAATGTGACACGTTACCACTATACTGGGTCATTCCGTGTCAAATCAACCAGATTTCAAACAAGTTCCAGTATGACCCTCTCAGATTTTGATGAAACTCCATAAAAATGATCCACTATGTGAAAAACCAACACTTAAAAAAAATTAGTGTTATAGGTTTTGTAGTTTCTGAGATATTGACTCCTCAAAAAAGGGGCGTGGCCCTTCAAGATGCGCAAAAACAATTTCCTCCAACTTTGGAAGCTTATAACTCTGGACTTAATAGCTATCAAGGTCAAACTTGGTATTCTAACTTATATTCCACCATATTACACAAATATGGCATCAGATTATTAAACTGTTATCCCTTTTTTAAAAAAGTTATCTGCACTCAAAATAGCCACTTTGTTTAACGACACAATTTTTTTGTGATTTTCAATGTCACCCTGTGTCCATATGAGTGAGTGTATACATCGTAAATTACAGATATATTATCTATGGGTGCGTTCGAGCCAGCAAAATATCCGTGCGAGGTCCGTGTATTTACACGGAAGTTAAATGCCGTGTGTGACTCGAACCAAATTTAGGGTTATAGAACCGTGTATCGCTGTCAAAGGCCATTATCGCGACCATTAATCATGTTTTAATGACTCTACCGTCTGGCGGTCAACATGAATTCAATTCAACACGCGCGAAAATCATAAGCCTGTCCAGTTTTTTACAAAAACAAATGCATTCGCTGACTTGTTGTTAATGTTATAGCATCATCTTCATCATTTAAACATTTCTGAGTGGACCGAACCTATGATACGTTACCTTCTCTCATTGTGGGGGGAGACAGAATACAAAGACAACTGGACAGCACCCGCCGAAACAGCGATATTTACAAAGAAATAACTGCAAAGATCGAAGAAAAATTTAGGGGAAAGCGGACGGTGACACAGGTCTCCAATAAACTGAAGTATTTGCGCAGGGGAGTACAGTAAAAGTGCGTGAAGCGTGGTTAGAAACGGAAATATTGCGTGGCATGATGGGATATAATATTGCCTGGCTGACCTCAAACGAGTATTTCCGAGGTAAATTTTTACACGGTTAGACAAGATAAGTTTGTGCTCGAATGCGGGGACCCCCCGTGGTGTAAAGCCGTGCGTTTACCTGTCATATACACGGAATTTAATAGGCGTGTATGGCTCGAACGCACCCTATGAGTATAGTTGTCTTTAGCCACAAGCAAGCACAGGCTGATCAAATGAATTAAAATGGAATGGCATCCATTCAAAGTTGGGACCAGCCCTAAAAAAGTGAAAAAAGCCTGTGTTTCCCATTAACGGTTCGTCATGTGGACAGTTAAAATCTTTTCGTAAATTTACACCAGTTAACCAGATATATTAGATCTACTACACCAAATTTCAGCTTTGGTACTCAGCTCCTTCATGGTTAGATACTATGTTGAAAACTACACATACAGTATTTTAACATAATCGGAAATAACTAAATTGTTTAAGAGTTGGGTAATTCCATGCCATGGGATCATAGATTTTAAACATTTTTTATACTGACAGTTATTCATGTGAATTGAAAAACCTGAAATTTTTAGACTCCAATTCCTGTTTGTTTTCCCGTAGCGGTAGTTTGATGTAAAAGGGGGCGTGGCATAATTTAGTGCACTATGAAATTAACTTTGATTTTCGTATGCTAATATCTTTGGAAGTACAGCGCCTATAACCTTCAGAATAGTGCGCTGAAAACTTAACTTGGATTTTTCATATCCCAATATCTTCGGAAGTTGCTACAACTTTTCTGATTGCAGATTTGGAATCAGCAGTAAAAGATGTCCTACACCACAAAATCTGAAGGTTATAGGCGCTGTACTTCCAAAGATATTAGCATACGAAAATCAAAGTTAATTTCACAGTGCACTAATTTGTGTCACACCCCCTTTTACATCAAACTGCCGCTACGGGAAAACAAACAGGAATTGGAGTCTAAAAATTTCAGGTTTCTCAATTCACATGAATAACTGTCAGTATAAAAAGTTTTAAAAATCTATGATCCCATGGCATGGAATTACCCAACTCTTAAAAAATTTAATTATTTCCGATTATGTTAAAATGTGTGTAGTTTTCAACATAGTATCTAACCATGAAGGAGCTGAGTACTAAAGCTGAAATTTGGTGTATTAGTAGATCTAATATATCTGGTTACTGGTGTAAATTTAAGAAAAGATTTTAACTGTCCACATGACGAACCGTTAATGGAAATCATAGGCTTTTTTCACTTTTTTAGGGCTGGTCCCAACTTTGAATGGATGCCATTCCATTTTAATTCATTTGATTAGCCTGTGCTTGCTTGTGGCTAGAGACAACTACCCATAGACAATCAGTAATTTAAGATGTATACACTCAGTCATATGGACACATGGTGACATTGAAAATCACAAAAAAATTGCGTCGTTAAACAAAGTGGCTATTTTGAGTGCAGATAACTTCAAAAAAGAAGGGATAACAGTTAATCTGATGCCATATTTGTGTAATATGGTGGAATATAATACATATAATATACCAAGTTTGACCTTGATAGCTATTACCAATCCCGAGTTATAAGCTTCCAAAGTTGGAGGAAATTGCATTTTCACATCTTGTAGAGCCACGCCTGTTATTTGTGTCCTATATTTACATGAACATAATCATAGCACAACACAACTTCAGTTCGCCATGTTACTTTTTTTATTCCCCTTGCTCAATCCTCACATGTCATAGAGGGCGGTAAACAGAATATTGTAAAGATGAGGTGTGGTATTATTGCCTAACAACGCCCCTTTTTTTGGGTGTCAATATCTCGGAAACTACATATCCAGTAGGGCTAATTCTTTTGTGTATGTTGATTTTTCACATAGTAGATCATTTTTAAGAAGTTTCATAAAAATCGGAGACTGTCGACCTGGGACCTCTGGTTGATTTGACACGGAATTACCCTACTACAAAGATCTCCAAATTCTTGAACCATGTTTTTAGTACTGTAACCACTTTAAATACTGTAACCACTTTAAATACGCTTCTAAATTTATAGATCCTGGTGTTAATACTTATAATATCAGGCCTAAACAGATTGTAGAAGAGATTGCTAAACGACGCCCACAGTCTCTTCATCTACCTTACAACATGGACACTGCTCATCAGGAAGCCAACGGCCTAGAGGATTCATCATCAGAAAGTGTTGTGGAACTTGTACCATTTGACAGCTACAACGTCACAAAGGTAGAATTTGTTTTGTCATGTTTAAATGGAATAGTAAACAATTAACTACTGGTAATCTGGCCATCTAGAGTCAAATTTCTTTCCCAATTACTGTAGGTCTCTTTACATTACCTGAACTACAGTATATCTTGCCAAAAGATATACACAGGGAGCAATACTTCCACCATCAGCAGCCCACGAATTTCACGTCGGCAATCAGCAATTGCTGACCATATTGCCTAGCTAGAATTGCAATTTTTTGCTGACTTAGGCCTAGATCTCTTTGCTTCAAAATCTGCTTGGAAAGTCAAAAACTTTTACTGAAACAGGCTATAGCAGACATTAAATTTCATGTACATCGTCACACCAAGGAAATTGGTGGTTCATAAAACAGATTTGTACAATCTATTTCTAATTTAGGCATGCAGTATGTACGATTTGTGTACAATTATCTTGTCTTTCAATCTCACCTAGTCGTTTCGTAGGCTAGGTCTAGGTAGGAATGATGCTAGCCAGCCAAGGCCTACAACATCGCCCAATTGAACTACGTGGACCGCGTAGATCGTAATGCTTATCTAAATCTATTATTTGTCTTCATTTTACAATATTATCATATTTAAAATGTTTATTATCTAAAACAACAAAATTCAACATATTGTATGCCTAATCCTACTGTCTGTTTAAACGCAATCACGATCGCATCGTGACTTCACTACTGACAAGTACTGTACATGTGTGGAAAATCCCTGATAGATCATTCTGGGCATGCGCATGGACATGCATAGGCAGTTTTGAAGCAGCCTGTGATGCTGTAATGATACGATCATAGCTTTTACGTAAGTTCTCATGCCAAAGAGAACGAAAACGAACGCTAAAACAAAATTTATTCAGCGATGTTCTTATGTAAAACATGTATTATACTACACTATTAAATTAATACAACTTGTACGACCATTCTTTCACCAGCAATATATTGATTTAATAGAGAAATTAACAAAATCACAATCTGTAGATAACGATAAAGGTTGAGCGTTCGGAAAAATCGTAATCTATACTATATAGGCCTAGGTAGTAAAAAATTACCGAGGCTGCCGACCTTGGAGAATTTTAGGTTGGCAAATTTTTCTGACCTAATTTTTTCCTAATTTCATGGGCTGCATCAGACACAGACTCAGTGCCCAATGCTTAAACCTAGATGATGCTAAACCTGTGCAATACCTTGACCAACAGCAGTCCTACGACTGCTCTATGAACGAGGGCTTGCACAAGGCATCTACTTATGCTTGCTTACTTACTTATTTACACTAAATATTTTCTATTCATTATAAAATTATTTTTATTTTCTCCTCATTGATAATCTTTTTAAAATTAAGTTTACTACAGTCTATGAGACTAACAGACCATACAAAATAAGTTAAATAATAATTTAAAAATTAAAACATGTACTGCTGTACTGTACAGTACAGTAGAAACCCTCATTTACGAACCCCGATTTAACGAATTCCTGAATTTACGAACGTAATATAAAGGTCATAACAATTGAAGCGAAAGATTAAAAAAAAAATCCGCTCGAATTGTAACTGTTATAGCATGCATACAACACAACACACCATACTATACTGTGCTATGTAATTCTCAAGTGAAGGAGGCCCTCTAACGGGCCTCTTCAAAGTCAGTATTTTTTATGGCTTCACATGTGCATGCGACAAATTTTACTTCTCTTTCAAGCATCATTTTTTTCAGCTTTTAAAATTCAACATAGTGCTTGATTGTTTTATTGAATGATCAATATATATAATAAACAAGTATCTATGGAAGTTGTGTTGGAGTAAACAATCAACAATCTAGGTATTTAAGAAGGTAAAAATGTCCGATAAAAACAAATTTGTGTAGGGCCTAGAGTGGGATCAGAATGCTTAGAAGTTGCCTACTGTAGGCCTAGGCCCCCTCAGACTTAGCTGCGTAAGCCAGTAGGCCTAGCCTAGGCCAGTGTAAGTAGTACCAGTGCAAATTTATAGGAATTTGGGTCAACCCCGATTTTACGAATACCCAAATTTACGAACGGCTCTGGGCCCGTGCCGTACAGTACGTAAAATGAGGGGTTCTACTGTATATGGTAATTCTTATCTTTTATACAGCATTTGTAGGCCTACTGTATGGTATACGGACTGCTAACAATGTATATTAACTGACAATTAATTTATATTATAATCCAGTAAATTAAATTGTTAAAAGAATGATTAAACTGTTAAAATTCTGAGGTGTAATATATGTATGAATAAAGCTATATCATACAAGTGTAATCACCTGTTCAAAATGTGATCATACAGTGGCTGCCCTTGCCAAATTCGTCCAGTGACAGTGGAATGCCTGTTCAGGCTTAAATAGGCATGTATAATTTATCTGTTCCCTGCATTACAATTTCATTGCCAGAATGTCTGTAAGACATCCAAATTGTTGAACTCAACTGCATGTTTGTTAACTTTTATCTAGATATAGATTCACTTAACTAGTTAAAAGTTCGACGTGAACCAGTCAATTAAAAAAAGGCTTTAAGTCACTTAAAGTTAAGTGACTTTAAACTTTACTAGAATAATGGTAAATTAACTTGCTTAACAGTAAAGTCATCTCAGGACACAATTATGTAATGTAGGCATCTAAGCCAGTGTTGTGTTGTACCAGCATTATCATCCTCTGGCTGGCAACAACGTACTCCAATAATGTAACAACAGCAGCAAAGTAGTCTCATTAGTCTGGTTTTCAGAAATTATTTGTAATATATTGGGTAAAAACCCAGCAAATGTCCGTTTTACGAATAGTCGATATTACTAATGACCTTTGCATTATCGACCAAGTAATAACGTAAAAAAGTCCGATTGAGTACATTTTTTTAAAAAGTGATAATGTATATTATTCTTAATAATAAAATCAGATTTGTTGTATTTATTTATTTATTGACAATTCAATCTTTCCATTTCCTCTATAATCGTCACTACTATTTCATTTCCATCATTTTCGCATCCCCTAAGATAATAAGCGCTGCGCAATATTTTATTCTTTATATTTCCTAACAAACCCCCACCCACCCACACCTACACTGTCCCCATGGATAATTATGCAAGAAAGAAGTTATGAAAGAAAAAGAGAAGAAATTAAAAAAAAACCAAAAAAACAAAAAAAAAAACACAAGAAAAATAATAAATAAGAAATAACAAAAGGAAGGAAAGAAAAAAAAGAAAGAAGTAAAATGGTGGAAAGAAAATGACAATGAAAAAAACTAAAAGAAAGGTAAGTATCAAAAATGAAATAAGAAAAAGGAGGAAACAATATTAAAAAGAAAATAGATATTAAAGGGATAGCAGGGTTCGAAATAACGCTGGTCCGCCGGCCAATGGCTAGTAAAATGCATGGCGGACCTGTTAATTATCCCAATAACAAGCCCGCATGACCAGTTAAAATTTCAATGAAAGTCTGACTAAATACCTAAAGTTTTACTCATTCACCTCTTACCGATGTCTTTACAAAATATTTCACACAGATAATGTCAACAAAATCACTATTAGGCGAACAGATGAACATCACGCAGTAGCTAGGCCATGGAGGAGTCCATGGCTAGACGTACAGAGGGAAATCACCTTCTCTGCATGTTACAGCGACAAGGAGAAGTTGATATCCATCTGTGTGAGCACCGTGAAGTTAAAACATCCATGTCATGTATCCATCCATCCCACAATGCAACGTGGGACAAAAAGTTAATAAACAACGCAACGATTTCCAGACGAAATACTGTGAATGAACCATTCGTGCAGAGCATAGTACCAATAGCGTTGTCATGGAGATTATCTATTAGTTAAAATGACACACCAGTAAAATGTTAAAGTGATAGTTATTAAGCCTTCCATTGTTTTAATAAAGTGCATTATCGCCTTATGAATACTTCGATTGTAATCAACCTGAAATGAAATACTCTTTTTCAGTAGACGTTTAATTCAGATTTGGTATGTCATTAGATTCATATGTCAGTCTACATGTAAATTACACTCACATTCCCCAAAAACATGCTAATTACGGAGGAAATTTGCAGAGAATGAAATTTAAATTTGTTAGATTTATTTTAGATTTGACTCTAAAACAAAACCACGAGAGTTTCTTATTTATTTTAATAAATTTGTTTAATTAAAAATTCAGCAAGCTGTAACGCACTATGAAACTTACGGCGATCTGACGTCATGACAGCCAAGCACATGAAATTTTTGCTTAGCCACATGACCCCACAAAAAAAATTAACCAATTAGTGGGCAGAGTTTAGGAGGTGCGACCTGATATGTGTTGTGTTTACAGTTTAGAAAAAAATGTCAGACCGAAAATGCATGTAAAAACAATATAAAAGCATTCATTTTATTGGTACAGTAATTTAATTTGTTGTGCACTACATCTAAACAACAGGTACTGTACGTATTATATGTTAAATAATATGTTAACTTTTCGTAGTCTAGTCATACCGAATTCACTGACTGGGGTATGCTAAGCCTAACCCTAAGCCCTAACTGGCCTACCTTATTCAGAAAGGATTCAATAGAAATGTTCCACAAACCGATCTTTCCGGAAAACCGAACATCGTATTGTGTGCACTGTAATACAAATAGATTCCTGTATTTATATTTTGCTGCATAATTTCATATAGGGACAACAGAACGATTTTTTTTTGTATCTGCAGTGTTACTTTCATCGGTGATGGCCAGCATGATTAGCATGTCACAAATATGGTATTTGGGCCTTTCGAAGTTGGCAAGATAGTGGCTAGTGAAAGGGATTGAGGACCAGTAAAAATATTAATTTACTGGTCCACTTGGCTAGTTAAAAAAAACCTTAAGGGAAACCCCTGGATAGTAAAGAAAAAAGGTGCAAGGCAAAAAATTCAACCTAACTGGAAGGAAAGGGAAAGTATTTCATGGAAAGTTTCAATTGTTAGGAATATTTCTAAGAAAATTACAAATTTCTGTTAATTAAACAGATATACACAATATAAAAAAGAAAAACATGAGCAGTAATAATGTGCTAGCTAAACTGTCTAGTCAATTGACTGCCAAAATCTGCAGTTACTTAAGTGGATTGATATATTGATTATAAAATTATTATTTAATACTGAAACATTAATTATATTTTCTGTGTACATTTTCTTTAAATTTTTCAGTATTTTTCTTCATTTGTGCAGGAAATTTCGAGAAAATAGGTCCGCAGAATCGCATTAACACTGCGAATGCCTATACATTGGTTACAATAGCCATCGGCCGACTTTATAGCAAAATTTGCGCGGAAATTGGCAGACTTATTTTTAATATGCGTGGATGGAATTTTTTTTTTGAGATAACTCTAAAATCAATTTACACATAATAATTTCAACCTAAACAGAGTTCCAGAGTTTTCACCAACATTTCGGGAGTGCTGAGATTCCAGCTCCCCACTTGTCAAAGGCCATTTAGGCTTCGTTTTAAGCCCGAAAATTGGCATCACACAGTCGGCTGGCGACACTTCTCATTTAGGTTATAATGTAGCCTAGAACATTAGGCCTGGGCCTGTACAACTTCAGAAATCAGGTCGCAAATGCGACCAAATAACCCTTAATTTCAAGCCCTGACTAATGAAGGGAGTGAAAAAGGACCAGACTGAGACTGTTCTATCAATAGATTTAATAATGCAAGCTCACTTCTCATAACATCATGCCCCATATCATTGGTTTTTACAACTCCATGTGATGTTTTACAAACAAAAAGTAATAAAAATATTACTAACGATGTACTCTGCTGCAGCCTACACAGGGACCACACTCTAAAGTTTAATTACGCGAAGGATACAGTACCTAAAAATCGCTAGGAAAATAGGTGTGCACGTAATCGTAATTGCTGCAAAATTGTATTGGTAATATATTTAAGATCAAAGCCTAATTTTCGGCAAAATCTGAGCAGAAATAGGCTCCCTTTTGCAAGATGTGCAAATTATTGCGCGAAGGAAAGGTCTACATTCTGTGCGCAGGCCATAAACTACTACTCTAAAGCTAGTGATCCTTTTGCCCTAAAAATGCAAAAAGCACAGGTGCCAAGGGCATGCCTCGCCTGAAACTAAGATTGAAAAAGGCGCTAATTGATACGGTTTTATTATTATTAATTACAGCATTATCGTAGCCTTTCTACTTTGCATATCACTTGGGTTTTGGACAGTTATAGGTACGAGCCGCCAATTTAATGTGGTTGTTTTGTAAACGGCTATGAGTATGATGAATGATGGGAGGTCCCATTTTATCTTTTATTCATTAAAGCATCGGGGAAATTTAGGCATAATAAATAAAATAAATTCTCAAAGATAATTTAAACTCATCATCATTAAAACTCAGTAAACATTACCAACCTTTTCATAAAAAACGCCTCCAGTCTGGCTTGGCCAGTTCGTTTCTTCATGATTGATTCCAGAGAGAACAATTCATTGGAAAACTTTTGCGAACGAGAGTCCACCTAAGCTACAGGAATTTATACAACTCTCATTCCAGACGTATTGAAAAACTGCTACAAGTATTATAATACAGTACTACTCCACCAGTTTTCAAATTCGTCTGGATTACGAGTTTATTGCACAAATTCCTGCAGCTTTGGGGAGAGATGAATGTTTTGCGATGCTTGCTTGTTTTTTCGAGTCAATCGATCAAAAGTTTGCGAGAGGTCATTCATCACTGTCTTGTATTGTGGTTTTTAATCAAGGTTTGTAAGTTTCGTTGGTGAAAGTGGAGATAAATTATAGCTAATGTATGATTCGAGGCCTGAAGAAGGAAGGCCGATCCTATACTAAGCTTGGCCTCGGGCTAGGCCTAATTCAGTGGTTTTTTTTTTTTTAAACCAACAAAATTGTTACCGGTTGGCCGTTTATTTTTACTGGTAAAATTGACGGCTAAACCGGCGTCGGGAGAACACTGCATATCATTCACATTTTCTTGGTTAAATATGGTGGTGAAATATCTATCCATGGTTTACCATTACAGTAACTTAAACTAGCTAGGGCCTCGGCTAGGAGGAGGACTGGCCATGCGGTAGGCAATGGAGCCTAAATACATTCTCACAGGAAATGTATCAAAATTTTACAAATACTTTTGCAGTCTTTCAGAATACACTGCTAGTAATTAATGTTATGTTATACCAGGTTGTACATGCAAGTATAGTACGGTATATAATTATACTTATTTCGTACCTGGACACCAAAGACTGTAGTGGTTTGATACCAAGTATAATAGTACGCTTCCAGACATGGACACGAGACTAGCCATTATCAACGGGGTAAACATTCGTCACAAAATTTAGTAGTCCTGGATTTCCAACTAAGAATTTTAATGTTAAATTTATTCGAACAGTGGCTTCGTAAACATTGTTTTTGTACACCATACCGCAAATATTTAACCAGCCACACGCATTAAAATCATACAACGGCCCAAAAAATGCCGCGCACGCAATTTGCCTTCTTTGTAAACAACATGCGCTATGCTGGCTGGGATAAACTGATCATGCGTGGAAAGGTTTCAAAACCATGTGGAAAGAATCATCACGCTGTGTGGGGAGAACTATACAAAATTTGCTTTAGTTTTAATGATGTTTCTTTGGTAATTTTTGAGGTGTTATGTAAAAAACTGATGGGTATTACAGTAATTCACAAATTATATTATTTAATTTATATAAAACAGTACAGTATAACATAATATGTCGTGGAAGGATGACGTTTTTACTACATTTCTTTGTTGAATTATGTGGTGTTTGAAGTGTGATGTGATAGTGTGGCGTGTGATACTTATCTTTCGATCAGGCCTCCTATTCTAACTATTATTATTCAATTTCCAATGTTTGCATTATAACAAATTTTCTAAATGGTGAATTCTGAATTTATATTTTTTTATTTTGTTGGTTTTTTTTTTAATGACATTTGCAGTTGACGTCACTCAGAGCCTGGTGTCGATGTCGGAATTCTGGGTGTCGCGAAACACGTTCAAAATAATAAGTACAGTACACATGAGTATAGGCCTAAATACAGTCTTTGAAAAGTATAGGGCCTATCATAACCATTTTGAAAATAATAACGTTTCAGACCCATACACTTTATGTGATCGTATGGTCAATATTTCTTTATTATCAATGAATATTGGAGAATTGATTTGGTATGATTGACAGTGGGTGGGGGAGATTGTAATCACTAATTTTCCACCTGCATTTCCTTGTTCTTTAATATTGAAACATAGGCCCACGTATCCCATCTTTTTTTATCTTAAAAATAAGTTGTAGATAATTTTTACCTCTGGAGCATGACTTTGAATATTGGCACGAATAATGCTACAGATATGACTCAGAAAATACCTTAAGCCAGGTTCAATAAATCTACGACAAAACATAACCACTGGTGAATAAAAAGGAATTCCCAAGATTTTCAGTGTTCGGCGCAAAACAAAATTGGGGCCTATCAATAATCTAGGCCTACAGTATATACAGTATTATATTAACCCTTTTAAGTGAACACCAACCTATCATTTCAATACCATTTGATAAATCAGGTTAATTATCATGCTCTATTACCGACAACCGGGCCGACAACTTAAAGCTGTGTTAATATATTTTTATTTGGGGATGAAACAATTAAAAATATATTTAGGCCTACTCTACTTTTCTCGAATAATCACTAAGTGAAAATGTTAATAATCTGTTACATATATTTGTTTTTTCGGTGGTACTACACTGGAGAACTCCCAGACAGATGGGCATTGCCCCTTTTTGAGCAATCATATCCTGCTGAGGAATCTTTGTATTTTCGTATCTACCTGTAGTTATGGTTGAAACAAATATGATGTGGAAATTTGGTAGGGGTCATGTGACGAGCCCCAACCCTCACGGTGGGCGAGGTGGGGTGTAGTTGATTGTAAAATCTATGGTACTGCTTAAAAACAGGGGAGGCGAGGGAAGGGACATAACCGCCAATTACCCACACCCCTTCCCTCCCCTCTATTTTAAATATTAAAAAATCAGTATCTCATTAACAGTTTCTTATTTTTTGTCAAACATGCTGTGTGTCTTAGAAAAATCAGCTGAAGAGCATTATCATTTTTTTCCTCCGGGCCGGCCTGGATTTGAATCAGGCGCGAATTTTTCTCTGACTCAGACTAAACTCAAGTAGAGGAAAATACCATAAGCCAGATGCCAATAAATTTTTTAGCCAATGATCCAAATTCGTGTCAAGCACTCAGCCACGACCCATCAACCCCAAGTCAAATTTATAACCCAAAAGATTGAATGCGGTAGGCCTTTCTTATTATTTGAGTGATTGTTAATAAACGGCGTGTATCCTTCTCTGTTTTGGAATGTAAAGTTTGTTATTATAGTAATTCCACAGAAAATTATAGAATGGTAGTAGTTTATTTATTTTTTTACCAACTTGACTTTAAAATAAAAATGTGGGAAACTGCACCATTATTTTATATTTATTTTTAAAAATTTTCAATGACTATTGTTTGTATCTTTAATCAATTTGTTTGTATGTTTGTTTTTGTACTATTTATGATCTTGTTTGCTAAATAAAGAAACTCAAACTCAACTCCCTGCTCAAACTATAGGATGCTATACCCAACTAAAACGTAAGCAATATCTTTTTTTTTTATTCAACTTTATTTAATGAATATCTAATGGATAATTCTCACTGGAACATGGATATAGGCTAAGTACCAAAAATAGTACCTGTTGCCTGTAGTACTGTAACTGCGACGGTGAATTCTGAAGGAAACGTTCCCATGGTTGTGTCTGGATCATTATAATCTTTGGTCCGGAGAATGCAGACGGCACGCGCTAGAATGAATGATGAATTTAAGTTGAAGCTGTACAATATGACCGTTGAAATCCTAAGTGAGAAGGATAATAATTTAATTAATTAAATAGTTGTTAATGAATATCTAATCAGCCCACGAATTTCACGTCGGCAAACGGCAATTGCTGACCATATTGCCGAGCCAGAATTGCTACAGGACGGCAAATTTTTGCCGACCGAAGCCTAGATTTCTTTGCATCAAAAACTGCTTGGAAAGTCAAAAACAGGCAATAGCAGACACTAAATTTCATGTACGTCGTCAAACCAAGGAAATTGGTGGTTCATAAAACAGATTTCTTTGTACAATAACTATTTTTAATAGGCATGCAGTATGTACGATTTGTGTACAATCCTCTTGTCCTTCTCGCCTAGTCATTTCGTAGGCTAGGCCTAGTTAGGAATGACACTAGCCAGCCAAGGCCTACAACATCGCAAAATTGAAACCATGTGGGCCGCGTAGATCGTAATGCTATCTAAATCTATCATTTGTCTTCATTTTACAGTATTATTATCATATTTAAAATGTTGTTTATTATCTAAAAACAACAAAATTCAACATATTGTAGGCCTAATCCTACCGTCCGTTTAAACACAATCACGATCGCATTGTGACTTCAATACTGTAGTACTGTACATGTCTGGAAAATCCCTGATAGATCATTCTGGGCATGCGCATGGACATGCATGGGCAGTTTTGAAGCAGCCTGTGATGATACGATCGTAGTTTTTTACAAAAGTAATATTTCCCATGCCAAAGATAACGATAAAACGAACGCTAAAACGAAATTTATTCGGCAATTATAAAACATATGTATTATACTACACTATTAAATTAATACAAGTACGACCATTCTTTCACCAGCATTATATTGATTTAATAGATGATGTAAGGTCGAGTGTTCAGAAAAATCGTAGTTTATACTATATAGGCCTAGGTAGTAAAAAATTGCCGAGGCTGCCGACCTCAGAGAATTTAAGGTGGGCAAATTTTTGCCAACCTAATTTTTTCCTAATTTCATGGGCTGTCTAACGGATGATTCTCACTGGAACATGGATATAGGCTAAGTACCAAAAATAGTATCCGTTGCCTGTAGTAACTGTAGCGGGGAATTCTGAAGGAAACGTTCCCAGGAACATGTTCCCATGGTTGTGTCTGGATCATTATAATCTTTGGTCCGGAGAATGCAGACGGCACGCGCTAGAATGAATGATGAATTTAGATTGGATTGGATTTATTCGGTGTAAACACCAAGGATAGCCCACGAAAGTCTAGAAGAAGACTTATTTCCAGTGGGGTCCTTCTGTTGGCAAACAATAACGAATCAAGAAAGTTGGCTAAAGCAGGAAGAGACTGCCTGCATTTGGCCAAATTAAAACAGTCCCTCCCTCATCGATTAAAAAAAAATGCAATAGGCCTAGGCCTACTCTATTATTCCTGCCCTCATCAATTTGAAAAAAAAAAAAAATCTAATAATTCTTTCTATGTGCCCTTAGCTCGCCAAGCATTAAATGCAAATAGTATGATTGTTCTTCTTCCTATCTTCATGGAGTAACAGCATTTGTAGTGGTCGGTCAGGATGGATGGTTTGATCTTACTGTGTTGTGTTGTGTAATTATAATATAAAATGCTGTCTGTGTATAACCTGTAAATAAATATGGGATCATCGATTTGTACAAAGGTATTTTATTATGTCTACCAATATAACGCCGGCCTGTAGTAGGTAGGTTAATCAGCTTACCTTGTGTACGTCTAGTTATTACTAACTATAGGCCTACTGCTACGCTGCTCGACCATGACGATCTGAGCAAGGTGACAATTCAACAAAGATTTAATCTTATGTTAATCTTAACATGTTATAGGCCTAATAAAAGTGTTGGCTAGATCTAATCCTAATATAATACTATAATGCTACTACTAACTAATACTACCTAGCGAAATGTACACCGTTCTCAAAACTTAGGTCTACAGATAGAAAAATGGTCTAGCGTAGGCTCCCTAGTTTTAGGCCCTACACTGGTATAAACAGCTCCTCTCTGGTAGTACTGTACGCAGTACAGTATTAACGTAATCTGCATTGATTTTAAACTTCTTGAAACATCATTTTGTTAAAAGACCTGATAAATACCAGATCGACACAACGATCAGGTTACAATTGCCCTATATTTTGATATTGGTAAACCAAATATGTGTTAACTTGATGTACATGTTGACCCCACAATAGAACTTTGGAGGTAATGCGGTAGGCGAACTTCGCTATAGTCATTACATATTCACCAGTGAGTTAGAATATTTATGAACCTTTCATTAGAGAATTAACGCTTCAACGAACAACAGTTGTAAACTCCTCATTAACTAAGTGAGCTGGGTTTTGCGGTATTCGCAGTAATAACGCAGGTAACGAAAGCAAAAACTTTGGATACGCTCCCTTATTTGACACTGCGAAGTGCATGTAAACAACACAATTGAGCGATCTAAAAACTACAAAAAAAAAACACGACAGAAATGTCCATATACAGACGTTTTAATGAGAATTAAAACAATATTTTGTTAAATGGGAGAATGCTAGCGATTAAAATAATTTGTTTTTGATCGAAGGCAAATTTAGCTAGGGCCTAGAGTCTACCTACTAGATTGCGATAGACCACGCTGCTGCACTGTCGGTTGGTTCGTACTGGTCGGCTAGGCTAGGTAGTGGAAACTGACACCTGATCTACTGTACAGTAGTTTTCGAATTTGTCAGTTTTTTTTTACGAATACCCTTGGGACTAGAGGTTCGTAAAATACAGTAGACGTTTTATTAAACAAGGCTTTCCACCGTGCGACAATGACGGCCTCGAAGCTGGCTGGCTGTTTATCTGGCTCTAACTTGTTAATCACACACTATTTGTATATAGTAGACTTGCAATTCAACATGTCCAGTATGTTTTTAGTAGGCCTACAGTTATCATTATGTCAGTCTCAATTAAAAGGGAATATTTCCTCAAGTCTGCAATTTCGAGCGTTTACTCATCTGTCTTCTCTCTTCATCCACACCATGCAAAATTTCACAAATTATTTCATCTCTCTAAAATTTGATTTCTCTAAAATTTATCTAATCTAATGATTTAACTTGGTTTGCATTTCAGTGTATTTCACTTTTTTGTGCTACATCCATTGATTTATATGATAATACAGTACATTTGTTTGTAGTTGTATATTTAGTGGATTGGTCAGGTGATATGAATTTTTTGGCAGTTATACTGGTATCTGTAATCTGTTAAATTGAAAATTCTACATTCTTTCTGTATCCTGTTTGGAATATACAGTAGTAGTTTACAATGCATACCAGAAAAGACACAAACATTTATTTATTTATTTATTCAACTGAACATGCACTTTTGTTTCAGTGGCACATAACAGTTTGGTGCGTTCAATGAGAAAGAAAAACAACTAACTAAAAGTTATACAAAACAATAACAGTATACAGTAATGTCTTGGTGTTAAAGCAAAATCCACTATAAAAAACAACATTACTGTAGTATAATACTAATTTTTTAGTTCCTTTGTGACCTTAGGTCACAGAGGAACTATTGGGATGATACTGATGTGAAATGTGTGTGTGTATGTATAGCAACAACCTGTCTGTATGTCTGTAAACAAATAGGTTCCTAAACGGTGCGGCGGGTATACATTGTGCCCAAGAGGTACTGGTGGACATGCAATTGTGTGAGAAATGTTTGTTTTTTCGGTTAGATAGAAAATGTAAGCTGTACACGATAAAACATATACCCCCTACCACCAGTCATTTTTTTGTCCAAATTTTGATTTGCACATGCGTTGGAAAAAAGTTTGTCAACATTTTGTTTTCATAGCGATAACGTCAGTAGTAGGCATTAACAATAGGCCTAGTTAGGCTGACTTACCGTATTGTCTCTAATAAACACCCCAGGGGCGTTCCATTTTTTCAAAGAGGGGCGTTTATTAGAGGTGGATTGTAAAATCAAAAATTACCTAAACAAGCAGTAGAGAGACTGATTTTGGAGCATTTTTGGAGGGCCAAAGTAATAACATAAAATGTCTAATTTTCACAAAACCCCAAGATCTTATGGAGTTTTATGTGTGTATTTTTTCTGGGTCATTCTTTAATATCATTTTTTGATTTAATGGCCCTAAGTATGGTCAGTTGCTATTTCGTGCCGATTTTTTGCGCGTGTCTCGAAAATGGAAAAATCAAACTATTTCAACAGCCTTTAAAAACGTCATCTCAAAAAAGGGTATTGCTCCGATTATACAGTACAGTAAATTTGGTAAAGTAGAAATAAATGTCTGATTCTAATATTATTTAAAATGTAAATGATAAAACTAAACTAAAATTCGTCCATAGTTTATTAAACTGGTTTAAGAATTAATGAAGATGAGAGAAAAGCAGGAGAAGAGACCCCATAATATGTAGCGTAGGCCACGTTGTTCTATGTTGAGCACTTTTCGCGATCAAGGAACAACCTAGGGCTAGGCTAAAAAGGTGCATCAACATTTTATCAGTTCTCTAAAGATTGTAACCTTGAAGGTACATGGACAATAATCATAAACCTACCTAAAATGCTAAGGTAAATTGGTGTTACATATGCTGGCCTACATATTATGTCGAGTCTTGCCTGTCTATATTTATTATCTTGCAAGCGCACGACGGCCATGATTACTCAGAATCACATCTCACCGGGGTCTACTGTACATACGTACAGATGATTCATCTTCTAGCCTACTGTAAGTTCTATTCTCAGTAGTTCCTCCGAATCGAAAGACGGATATTTGGTTGAATATTAAAATATGGGTATAAGAGAATAAACTCGTCAAACTAAGAATAAATCTGCTAGTTTTAATTGTATATTTGATCTTGTATCATACGAACTGTGCCTGCTCTCTACCTCGCAGTGCAGTGCGACAGCAGCGGAACACGTGCAGCAGTGGGCGAAATGGAACCATCCTTTTTTGCAACGGGGTATAAATTTGGTTTTAAGTGGTAGTGATTAGTGATTAATACGCGTGTGGTAAGTACTGTAAGCTTCACCAAATACACAATGGTGTGGTCTCGGATTTTTTCAACTGTATTTACTCCCGAATTCACCGTATTTCGAAATGTTTTCGCTTGATGACCATGCAAAATCTGTTACTAAATGATAGTTTATCAGATATAAATAAGATCTAGCTTTAATTTAGTGGTATATTCGATCGGTTTTGTTAATGAACAATCACTCCAAACACGAACTTTGTCGCTGATTTTGTTTTTTGTGGTGGTTGAACACATCAATTTTAGACGGTTTACACATTAAAATAAAGCTTGTTTTTAAAGCCTCATAACATGCAAAAAAAATTATTCCGTTAGCTTTGACGGTCATCAAGCGATCGTGTTTGAAGTTGGAAAGGGGTTCACAATGTTTTTTTATGCGCGCAAATTCGGCTCACCGGGTTTTTCAATACAATTTAAAATCGCACTTACTCATCAAATACTACATCAATCTTATTAAAAAGCATACAGTATGTAAGTAAACACTATAACATGCTTTTTCAAAATATATATATTTTATTGGCAAAAATTCACAATGAGTATAGTATTTTCAAAATCAAAGTCATGTCATTTTTTCAAATCTCGCGAATTTTTAAAAACTGTATACACTCAAAATGGCTTCTTTGGGATACCTAATGGTAACTTAGCAAAGCAGAACACACAAGTACAATGTCAGATACTGACCTGTAATGTATTATACTCTGATTTTGTAGTATGGACCAAACAAGATATATATGCATATAGAACGAATTGAGATAGTTGCAGATAGTTAGTATGCAACGAAGATCGGGATGAAGATAAAACTACAGTAGCACATTTGTTTTATATGACTGGTTATTCCCTATACCTAAATTCCAAAGATATTTATCTTACAATTACTGTACATATCTTACAATACAATTTAATAAATACTATATTTAAAAAAGAACTATTCAAAACCTGAAACAGTGCTTAAACATTAGTCGTTTGTCAACATTACCGCGTCTGAACAATAGTGAGGAATGTGAGTTGAGTCGCATATAAAATAAACTACACAAAGTACCGCTATGCAATGTAAACACGAGTCACTTGTCGGGCTTACTTATAGCTTGTGAATTTCTGCATTGCCAAATGTATGAGTCACTTGTTGGGCGTACACAGCGATGTTGGTAAAGCAACGACAGCTTAAAATGATTGAAGTTTTACATCAAGATTTTGACTTCGACTGATTGAAGTTTTACATCAAGATTTTGACTTTGACTTAAGGACTAACAATTAATGGAAAACAGATCAATTTGGCATGTAAAATATGTTCGACTTTCGTTTTTATTCGACTTAAATTTATTCGAGTTAGCAAATATTAACCATTGTATAAATATAGGAAAGATGAAGTGACAGGACAATTTTTCGACTTTGTTAAACCCTGCAAACCTCCAAAAAAACACCGCAAACCCCATCCAAACCTTGTGATAGTGATTGAATCATGTAGTGTAGGACTCACTTGGTATCTCAATAAAAAAAAATCATAATTTTATGTTCTTCACAACCTATTTTTGGGGTAAAAAGGTCATTTTTTGTATAAAAAAATTGCTAAACCCCGCAAACCCCCAAAAACACAGTGCAAACCCCATCCAAACCTTGTGATAGTGATTGAATCATGTAATATAGGACTCGCTTGGTATCTCAGTAAAAAAAAAATTATAATGATCCGTTTATAACAACCTACTTTTTGGGTAAAAATGCCATTTTTTTTTTTTTTGCTGTTACAGTATTAAGAAAATTAAAAACTACACAAAAAATAAGAAACATTGCAGCAAGCATCAGTTACACAGTAGGCCCTATATACAAATTGAATGACTGTATTAAAAATTACACTCAATAGACACATATTTAAATTGTAATACAGCAGCTGAATATAGTCTGACCGATAGATTAATTATGCATACGATAATTAATAATAATCTACCAATCTGTTGAAGAAGTATTGAAAAACCCTCTACTATATCTACACTAGGTCACCGGGGCAAAAATGATTTTATTTTAGTCAGATTCAAAGATTCAAAATAACTTTATTTGCAAACTTTAAGGAAAATTTGAAATGTACAGAAAAATTAATAGTAGTATACAAAATATAAAAAATAAAAAACATTAAAGTACAAAAAAAATAAGAAAACATTAAAATACAAGATACAAGATTACAAGATACAATTACAACAACCACAGCAACAACTACAGCTACAAAACAAGTAAAAGAAAAAGCAGGGTACCGTACCAAGAAAGGACACCAAAATTATGGAAATTAAAAATTAAAAAATTAAAAATTAAAAGAGCCTACAGGAAATTTTATCTCATTAATTTTAATAATTTATTAAGTTGGAGGTGGGGGAGCGAGAGGGAAGTGAAGGTAGGGGAAAAACTTGTAGAGGGAAAATTTCACCATTTGGCAAAAACTCTGGTTTAAAATAAAGTCACGAGACCACTTTGTTCTGACTTTTGGCAACTTAAACTCTCTAGGAGCTCGAAGGTTATAGTTTATGTTTGTTTTGTCAGGTAGCAAATTATGTAGTACATGCCCAGGATGCTTAACCTTGGTGAAGTGTCCCCTGCACAGGTTGTCCCTTCTAACTTTGAGTGGAATAACAAGGTTATCATCAACCCTGAAGCCTATTACTAAGAAATGAACTAACCCAAGCAACAATGTATGGATCAACATCAAGAGACTGGAGCTTTTTGATAACAATATTGTGGTCAATTAAGTCAGAGGCCTTCTTAAAGTCAACAAGCAATATACGCAATTCATTACTTTTATCAGTAGCATCATAACACTCAAATAAAATTCTAGTCAAAGCATCAACTGTTGACACACCCTTCATACACCCAAATTGGTTGGAATCAATATTAAATTTTACTTGGTTCCAAGTGTTCCCCAATTAGACTTTCAGCAATTTTGGCAGTAGTTGGGGTTAGTGAGATTGGTCTAAGATCACATTCAATATTTCTTGGTGGATTAACTTTGGAATTGGGACTATGTTTGACCTTTTCCAAATCTGAGGCACAAAAACTTCACGTAGACTTGAGTTGATGATGGTACATAAGGGTTTTGATAATGTTGAAGCATGCTCCATCAATATCCAATTTGGAGTATTATCAGGGCCAGGTGCTTTACAACAATAAATGCTATGTAATTTAAGTTCCACTAAATCCGGATTAATAATAAGGTAATCGGGGGCAACATTGAAGTCAGGCGGAGGTATAGGAGTAATTCGGTCATATTCATTTGTTAGGGAATGGAAGGATGTTACAGCTTTCTGCAAGTTGGTGCTTATTTCCATCAAAAAGTGAATTAGCCAAGTTGGTAAGGCTGTTGGATCTGTTATTTAAGTTAAGAAATTATTGATGCTTGTCTTAAAAAATTATATTCATTTGAATAAATTATATAATAAGTATTTGTTAGAAATGATGCAGTGATCAATAATCACCTTTCAAAATCAATAGATAACAAGTCATTGCTTTAAAAGAAATGAGAACATATTTTACATGAATATTGAGGGAAAGCAAAAGTACAGTACTGCAGAATACCACCACATAGAGTATATTAGATGGATAAGGAAATAAACAATTTAAATATCATTTTATTTTGAGTATTATAATATTTAATAATTATTAGTGATTCTTTCTTCCTAATAATTAAAACATTTTTTTTGAATAGTTTTATTAAATGTCGTTGATGTTACTATTAAATTATTGTATATTAAAATTAACACTTGTATACAACACCCTACTGAATTAAGTTTATTTCATCATTTTGTAAAATTGAATGTAAAAGAAAATACAATTTGGTTTTATTGTAGTTACAATATTGTTCATTAATATCTTAATCAGGGGTTTCCCTTAAGGTTTTTTTTAACTAGCCAAGTGGACCAGTGAATTAATATTTTTACTGGTCCTCAATCCCT